>NC_141148.1:32647541-32827041 GCF_053477565.2 Lygodium microphyllum
CAAAAAGTCCTCCAAAAAATATTTTTTACAATATTGCAAAACACTGTCAAGGTCCCAATTAGGATTAAAGACATTTTTAACAACTCCATAGAAAGAGAGATCCATGCCATTCTGAAGGATAAAGTCAAGAAGCCTCTCTGATGGAGTGACATCAGTAAGCTCTGATATACTCCAAGAACTCTCATTGCCGACTTTCCCTTCCCTGGAGATGTGCTTGGCATTCTGACACTAGTGGCAGAGCATGGGGAAGAAACAGAATGCACAAGCTCATCACATGTTGAAGCCCTTGAGCCTCTAGAAAGCCTTCTCCTTTTCCCAGTCCCTGGCAGAACCTTGGAGCCCAAAAAATTTGTAGGTTCGGACATGTTTCCAACTTTTGCTTGATACGATGCGATGAGACTCAAACTAAACACGGATGTTTGTACTCGCTCCGTATCGGGAATGCAAACCAGAACAATCCAAAGCAAAGGGATGCAACCGAAACGACGCGACAAGGTAAAACCCAAATCAGCTATCACTCGCCCTCGTGTAGTATTGGGTTAGGAGTCTAGAAATGAACGCCGCGCCGAAGCAAGACAAAAAAAACAATGCGAGCAGGCAAAAGCACAAAACAAGAACACTCGCTCTCGCGCCATCGGGAGAACAATGAGAAGTTTGCAAAGAAAGCCGAAAAAGCCGTACAGATGACGGATGACCGAAAAAGCCGAAAAAGCCGTACAGAAAGCCGAAAAAGCCGTATAGATGACCGAAAAAGCCGTACAGATGACGGACACCCCCTTATGTAGGGCGTGCAATAATGCCACGTGGCACTAGCCGTTGGGCACCGACACGTGGCACTAGTCATTGGGCGACACGTGGTCGACAAACACGTGGCAAACACGTGGACCGATCGTTAGTCGACATGTGGCATATAGACTAGGCGGACACGTGGCACAATCAATGCGAGACACGTGTCTGACACGTGGCATGGTTGAGGAGGGTATATAAGGGACCCTTTTGCTTATGTGTACACTTTACATTCTCTCGAGCTCTCGCGCCTTGCTTGCCCAATACGGAGCGATCCTAGTGCTGTGTCTACTGCGTAACTGTCCTGTCGCATCGTATCGGTTCTCGTCGCCCGATACAAAGCAAGGGTGCTTTTGCCTCTTTCCCGATTTCCTCATTTCGCACCGTTTCGTGGCTTTCTTCTCTCGTTGTCATATCGGGCATTCTTCTCTCATTGTCCTCGTCTCCGATACGGCGCGAACGCTACCATACGTCTTGTTTGTTTGTTCCTTCTCGCGCCGTATCGTGCCTGCTGCGTTCTTGTCAAATTTTCTAGAAATTTCCTATATCATTTTTGTCTTTCTAGCTCTTTTATTTCATCCTTTGCATGGAAAGGACAAGGCAAACTGGAAGGAAAGTTTATGTGGATAGGAAGGACGGAAGTTATAATTTAATAAATCTGAGGAGGAACCCTATTCAAATATTGCTAAGGCTGGGCCATCAGAGGCCCCAGAGCATTTTGCCATAGAGATCCCCCCTACACCAGGTGTTGGCCTAGCATCTTCCATGGAGATAAAGCATTTCAGTGCAGAGAATGTTTCTTCTCCTGAAGTTGAAGAAGCAAAGGGTGAGACTTCCCCTGTGAAGGATTCATCCCCTCCAATTGCACCTGAGCCTACTTCTGTTGGAGCTAGTGAGCCTCCCAAGCCACAAAAGAAAAAGAGGAAGTCTCGGTTCTTCTACATGCAGAGGTGTTTCAGTGAGATTAAAAAAGCCTAGAGAGCTACACAGCACGTGATTCCAAAGGCTGCTTTCATAAGAATTGTTAAAGAAATCTCTGACAGATTGTCTAGAGTGGCAACTGTCTCTGGTCTTAATAAGAAGTGGTAACTCTCAGCAATTCTTGCTCTACTAGAGGCTGCAGAAGATTTTTTCATTGATTTCATGAACGATGCTTACATTGCTGCTGCGCATGCTCATAGAATTACCCTTATGAATAAAGATTTCAGCATGATCAGTAGAATCAGGTATAGGTTCGATAAAGTGTTGAGGCCCTTGCCTTCCAACGATCAAAAAGCCTTTGAAATCCTTAACATTCCCCCGAAATTGTCCAGGAAAGGGAAAAATCTAAAGGTTGAGGATGTAACTCACCTTTACTCTACAAGGGGTGCCACTCAGCAGGAGTCTATCTTGAGTGGAAAAAAGGCAAGAGGTATTGGAAAAACTAAAGATGAAGTTTACAAGAGGAAAGCCGCATCACTTGCTCCCATCAACAACGAGAGGATGGGTAAAGTGTATGGGCAAATACTTGTGAATGTTTCTGCGGAACCTGAGGAGGATTACCTTAGTATATCTCCCGAGGACAAGCCCATGTTGGAGAAAAGGGATGTCCAACTATGTGAATCCGTTGTTTTTTGTTGCATAAGGTAAGGCTTATAGGTTCAAGTATATTTTATATGTAATTTGTATTTATTTTGATCGATTCAAATAGCTTTTTCTATTAACTACAGGGCATTCATCTCCTCTCTCACTCTCGATATCCGTAGAGCCATATATGTTGTTGATCCACTTCTCTCAGTGGAACTATTTGCAAGATCTAGGTCTAATATTGCACCATTCTTTCGTACTTTTGATAGTGTGACAAATTACCACATCTTTTTCCCTTATGTAGAAAGGTATTTTTCTTTTCTATAGAGAAAAAATTATATTCATTTGCTTTCACCCTTCTGCTCACCTCTATTTTGAATTTGCAGAGGGCATTGGAGTCTTATCTCTATTAAATGTCTTACTAGAGAAATTAACTTTATGAACTCTCTTAGCGGTGTTCATGGCCAAGCACGAATGCATGTTGAAAGAAAATTACTTGCTTTGATTATATTTACGAAAATATTTTAAACTTACAAAGGTTCCTTTTGTAGTGCTGGTAGACTTGTTTCTACATTTTTGGATCCTCAAAAGCCTTATACGTTTCTTCTACAAGAAGTTCCATTGCAAAGCGATGTGCATTCTTGTGGATGGAGAGTTATATCAAATATTTGCAGAACAGTGGATTCAAAGTTGTTACAAATAGAAGGAGTGAATGTAAGTTAATCTCATTTGATTTTTGTGTAACCCTTATCATGATGTCTTTTCACTAACTTATAACATTTATTCTTACAGTGTAGAGACTATCCTGATTCGTATGTTTGGTGGATAAGGGAGAGATGCATTGAGTTGATTTTGGACAAGGCAATCACACCATATGATCCTGACTCCCCTCTTCCTCCAAAAACTTCAATGGCCAAGGGCACAAGCAAGGGAAAGGGTAAAGGCAATGGTAAGGGTAATAGCAAGGGCAAATGCAATGGCAATGGTAATGGTAAGTCAGCCACAAAGACCACTACTGCCGAGTCTAAAAGAAAAGGAATGCCAATGCTTTCTCCTCTGAAATTTGATCCATCCCCTCTTAAACCCCAAGAAAAGAGAGTATCTGTAAAGGTGAAATTCTTTCAACAATGAAAGAAAGGCCCTGTGAGAAAAAACATCTTTGAAGAAATCGATAAAGAAGCCACAAAGCCAACAAAGGAGAAGGCAGCAGATAAAGAATCAAAAGAGCAAACATAATCATACACAAGCCTTATTATTTTGGCTTTGTACATTTATATGGCATTTTTGTACCTCATGATGTAATGAACTTTTTCACTTATAAATTGAATGTAATGTACATTTATTTCTATACATTCGAAAGGCAGCTTGCTTCATGATAGCTTATGAGTTTCCACTAAGAAATATCTTAAGGACAGTCAATTAAGATAAATTCCTGCAAAGTTTTCATTCTCAACGCTCAAAACTCACAATTATGGGAGACAAACAACTCGTACAAGAGAAAAGCGCTCGGCTCTTTTACCAATTGTTACTCCATTCACTTTGAACTTATATCTAGGGGATGTATTGTCTAGCAATTCCAAGGTATCCCTCACATCTTTCAGACTCCAATTGGAAGTAACATTCACCTTCTTTACTTCTTCATGCGGCAAAACGTGCACCGCAAGTTTATACGGTGTGCAATCTGTATTGGAATCCAAGGGAATCCAAATACCCAATCTTAGTTTGTATCTCCTGTAATCAAAGCCCAAAGCAAGAGTTTGGCAAGGGATACTGTAAGCCAAAGCCAAGGATTGAGGGCATGCATTGCACCTCAAGATATCACCCTTATGGTCGCACTCTCTAGATTTCCAAAGCGTCCCTATAATGTTGTACAAATCCTCTTCCGAAAAGTTTCTACTTAGCTAGGATACCTTCATTCTTTGTAAATTTGCTGTTTTGAAGCAAGCCACGAAGATATGGAGGGGTACAAACCATGATAAACGTATTCTTCTTGAGATCCTTCTAGCTGTCATGGACTTTTGAATATCCTGAGATATTTTGAATTTGAAACTCTGCACCATTACCTTGTCAGCAATCTCCCAGTTTAGAGATGAAAGGCTTGGCAATGGCAAATCTTCAATATTCCCATACCTATCCGCTTTAGAGGGAACTACATACTATGCATAATATATAAAAACCTTGCATTCACTAAAAAAGACACTGTTTGATCGGCATAAATAATGTCTGCCAATACCTTATGAATGGCGTGGAAAGTCCCACTTAGGCTTTCCACAGGTTGCCATTCAATACTTGTTGATGGAAAGATATCTGCAATGATGAATCGATTGTTAGTACTTGCCTAAATGGAAAAGAATTACATACGTTATTCAACTAATAACTTACAATGTGTTTGTTGAGGAACACATTCATTTGGAGGTAAGTGCATATCCTTGGCCATGTAAACATGTTGCACCTTGACAAACCACCCTTCGGGCATAATTTTGAAGGCAATGATATACCCCTTCCAGTGATGTTTTATATCATCTCGTTTTCTTCTTTTCACCTTATGAGAGCCCTTGCAAGATGGCAGCATGGTAACCCAATCGTTTACAGTAAAGGTTTTGGGCTCCCAATTTCCATCTGCTCCCTGGCTATAGAGTGTGCAAGAGTATATTAAACGAGAAGGGCACCTAAAGGAAGCCATGAAAAGAATGAAAGCGCAGAGAAAGAAGCTCAAAGAGGGGTGAATGAACTAAAAAGTAGCGTTAAGAACATAAATGAATATGTATTGGGTGCCAAAAAGAATATTGAAAGATCTCCCGACTTTCAAAAAACTCATTATTAATTTCATCACATATTTGTCACATATTTTGTCAGATTTGTGAGTAAATAATGTCTTTGGGACTCCAAAACATGTCAGACTTTGGGGATTTTGGCTAAAAAAGAAGAGAGAATCACGAAATGGACTCCACTATCTCTAAAACAGAGGAGATAAGAATTCCATATTCTTGCACACGTGGCAAACTCTCTTTGGCCTATTTCTTAATCCTGTGATTAACAAAAGTGCATTTTTGGAAGTGTTTTTGGCCCTAATGGAAGACATGGAGCACCTAGGACAGCTGGCTTGCAAAGACGCTCTCCGTTGTCGAAGGGAACATGCAGCACAAGCTCCTCCGCCGATGCGCTACATGCCTACCCTCAAAAGGTATGCAAAGAAACAAGGTCCCAAGCGACACCGCCCCAGACGTAGGCCGAAGAATCCCCAGGCCAGGGGAGTAGAAGCTCAAAGAAGCACACAAGGTGTGGTAACACCAGTTGTGCAAGCCCCCAACAGACGCTTGGGCACTAGGTGCTCAAAGGCAGAAAGGGCAGTTCGAGACAAGGAAGAATTCGATGCATTGTTCAAAAGCATTTTGGAAGCGGTGGCGGCCAGAGACTACACCATTCAGGTCCCAGCTAACCTCTTCCCTGCCCAACCTCACAGGACCCCCTCACCAGCAGAGCCTCAGTCGCCTGACCACCCGGACTCACCCCGCCTCGTGCAAATCGAGTAGCCCCTATGATATACAAGCAACTTAACAAGCCATCCTGCCATAACTTTTTGTCTTTTGATGATTAAAGAGGCAGGCTCGCCACTTGTACACACTTCCCTTACCTATCGCTAATATATACCACATCTTTAACAAGCATAGGAATAGGTATCGCAATCAGCATCATAGGATTTTGAAAAAGTTATATCTTGACATTATTGCATTTTGTTCGTTGTGCTTGACGCATGCGACTTGCATATACTCTCATTATGTGACAAGTGGATGCATGATGACACAGGTCTTTGTGCAAACGTGTTCAATGCCCAAGTCACCGACCACCAACCTCACAAAGAACCGCGACAAAGCCATGCTGCCCCCACATCGCACGAACCAAAGCATAGTCATGGGCTATGCTCTCTTCCTGGGTCAAGCTCTACAGTGGGCTCATAATGGTTGTTACCCTAGGGAGCTCGTCTCGCCTATGGTTAGACCTGTCACCCTGACCCATTCACATGATTCCCTCTTGCACTTTGCCTTAATACCATCGCAATCAATTGTGGTAAGCACTGCACGAATGGCCATGAAAAGTACACTATCCTCATCACACAGGTCCAATGGCTACCAGCTACCGATAGTGCAGTGTCCATGTGTTCAATTATGTTACGTCGTGCAGTCACAATGCAAAGGATGTCGCCTACACCTTCACATGTACTTCTTCTCAACATAGACAACTTTGCTTCATCCACACATCGTTATGAGAAACCAGCCCGCGGTCTTCTACCTACGTAATATCTAAGTATGCATGAGCACTCACATAATATCTGCATCGAAGTATATACACAGTTTGGGTCCTCAAGTGCAGGACAATACTCTCCGCTTGCTTAGAGTTTGACCTGTCTCCCAAGCTAATTAAACTATGTCTTATGCACGATAGAGAAGACTAGTACTACGCCTAGGGAGAGACCACCTATGAGAGGTTTTCAATTGCAGGTATTGAAGACTCCAACAAAGGTGTTGTTCGCTCTTCATTGACACTCAACTCTAAATTCCTATCCTTATCACCCTGCAAGCCCGCCAAGAATCATCATATGCAGAATCCCCAACAAACCACCACTTGCACTCCATCAGTGCAACCTCCCAAAGAACAGCCCTACCACCACCTCCAATAGCCCTACGACCAGCCATCTAAACCACCAACGTGACCCCAACCACCTTCCTCCCCACTACTACCAACACTCAGCCATGGCAACCACAGACGTCCTTGCCACCCACGTCTTCGGTGCATGCTAAAGCATGCTACTTACAACGGTGAGTGCCATGGGACTAGCACTCGTCTAAGAGGGGGATAATGTTAACCCTCAAACGAATGAATGTGGAAAATCTGGAAAAGCTAAAGCAGAAGACAAAGGCCAAGGCAAAGAGAAATGGAAGACAAAGACACACAAGGAGAAAAGTCCTAAATAAGGGAGAAAGGCGCGCAAGGAAAAGCGCAAGTCAATACTTTAGTAAAAGAGCGCAAGCGCATCATGGTTTAATTCAAGGGGCGCTGGGCTCTCATCCGGGCAATTTGTAAATGTAGACGGGCAGTGGAAAGGAAGTTAGGAAGATAGAAGGACAATGGGGAAAAGGGCCTAGGCCACGGCCAGCCATGTAAAAAAGGGGATAAGGGGATGACCGCCCAAAAATGGATTTATGGTTTTGTATATAAAGTTGAAAAGTGAATGAGAAGCTCATTCTTGTGTGTGGCCAAAAGTAGCTATCCTCTTCTTCTTCTTCTTCTTCTTCTTCTTCTTCTTCTTCTTCTTCTTCTTGCTTGCTTGAGCTTGTGCTTGAGAGAGGGAGTGTGAGAGTGTGAGGGAGTGAGTGTGTGAGGGTGAGGGACTGGGGAGGAGAAGCTCTCCATCTTCTCCTCTCTTCTTTTCTTTTCTTCTCTTCTCTTCTCTTCTCTTCTCTTCTCTTCTCTTCTCTTCTCTTCTCTTCTCTTGCTCACGGCAATGGAGCTTGGAGCGTGGAGCTTGAGGATGGAGCTTGCTTGAAGCTTGCACTTGGATCGTGGAGCTACCAAAGTGCGTGGGAGAGGAGGTGACTCGATCGTCATGGAGGTAAGCTCACTACACCCGTAGATATGGATGGCGCGTCGGCTATGTGAGAGGTAGCCATTAGTGCTCGGCTTGGAACGCTTGAAACAATAAGCGGTCCGAGGGTCTTAGCGGTTGAGCGAAAGCTCCCATAGTTTATACAGGATTTACAACCAGTTAATAAAGTCACCATGATGAATGTTAGATCAGGCCCAATAGTAGATGAGTTTGCAGAAGCATTTACATGCAAGGAAATTTACTCTATGGGATATTTATATTTAGGATATGATCAGTTCTAGCTTGCATTAGAAAGCTAGGATATCACTACCATGAAGACACCACTTGGATTGGTTAGAATGTGTATGCTTCCATAGGGAGCAACCAATTCAGTGGCGCATATGATGAATGCTATGCATAAAGTTTTGAGGGAGTATATTCCTCAGTTGACCTTACCCTTCTTGATGATGTGCAGATCAAAGGATGTGATATCTATGAGAAGAATGAAGAGTTGAATGATCATGGATATAGAAGATTTGTGGCTAATCATATTGCTGATTGTGGCAGGATTTTGAGCCGCTGTCTTGAAGAAGTGCATTTGATTCTATCAACAGAAAAGTCGATTTTTGGAGTGGAGGAAGCATTAGTTGTTGGGCACATGTGTGGACCATATGGGAGAAAGTCCTCACTAGTAAAGATTGATGCCATAAGCGAGATGCAGGAGACATGTTCGAGTGTATCGGAGGTGAGAAGATTTTTGGATGCATGTATCTTTTACTTGATATGGATTCCATATTTTTCTCATGTGGCTGAATGTTTATATCAAGTCTTGAGAAAAGGGAAAAAGTTTTGGTGGGGTAAACAGCATACGAAGGCAATTTAGAAGTTAAAGAGCTTATTGATTTCAGCCCCAACACTAAAGAGAGCAAATTATGAGAATGAACAACCTATTATTCTCACCGTGGATACAAGCCCAATTGGCATTGGTTGGGCAATGGGTCAGGTTGATGTTGATGGGAATAGGTATGCCATTCTGTTTGGAGCAAAGGTCCTCAATGAACGGCAACGTCAGTATTCTCAAGTCAAAAGAGAGTTTTGGAGTGTAGTGACAACCCTTAAGTGTGATAGGGAGTATTTTATGGGAGGTTATATAGTGGTAGAGACTAATTGTCTACCTCTATTGAGCATGATAGTAAATTGCTCAACTCCTGATATTGCCATGTTACGATGTATTGTACATATAAAGTCACTTAACCCCGATTTTCAGCATATTGCAAGTAGAGAAAACCCTATGGCTAACATGCTTTCACGAGAAAGGTTTGAAGATAAAGAGGAGTTGATGGAAGATGAAGCGGACGATGTGATAGGTTTTGAAAATGGCTTTATGACCACAGGGAATGAGTATACAGCTACTGTTACTGCAAGTACAACTATTGTTATAGGGATTTCAACAGTAAAAAAAGAGCTTACAGCCATGGAGAAGAGATGGGCAGTAGAGAGAAAGCATTAGCAGTGTTATGCTTATGTGAGAACACAATTTTTAGAAGAGTTGTATGAGAATGATTGGCTAAAAATAGGCCAATATCTCAACCTCATGACAAAGTGGGCTAAGTGGTTTGAAGCTAAATTCAAAAGGATTAAAAGAAATGCTTATGGGTTTTTCTTGAAAGATGGATATTTATGGAAGCATGCAAAGAAAAAGAGAGGAGCTCTAGTATGTGTATTGGGAGATAGGGCTTCTCAACAACATGTGATGCAAGAATTTCATGAAAGCTTATGGGTTGGATATAGAGGAGTTTGGGGCACATTTTCCAAGATCAAAGAGAAGTATTGGTGGAAAAACATGTATAAAGATATCGAGCATTATGAGGAATCATGCAGTGTCTGTCATATGTATTCCATGGTAAAACATAGAGATGGGTCACAACTGACCTATCCATTGTCTATGCATTACAAATGGATAGTTGATTTGGTTACTATGTCTACAAGTTTTTGGAATATGAGATATCTTGTGCTTGTACAAGAAGACTTGACAAATCAAGTGGAAGGACGAGCTCTTAGTACAAAGGCTACTCAAGCAGTTTGCAGGTTCTTATTGGAAGAAGTCTTTTGTAGGTATGGTTGTGTTGGTAAAGTGGTTGCTAATAGACGAGAATTGGATGCATATGAGGCTCATGACTTTTTTCCACGATTGGGTATCAAGATGGCTTTAACTTCAGCCTACAATCCTAAAGCAAATGGCAAAAGTGAAAGAGGCATCAGCCTATCCTCTACCACATCAATTTCTTTATATTCTACCTCTTCTTCTTCCATATTCTCGTGTTCATGCTCAGTATCCAACTCCTTCAACTCATATGCTGAAGACTCCCTACTTTTAAAGAGGTTGATATGTTTTCTAGCCACTGGAATCCTTAGAGCTATTCCATCCATCTCATTTAATGCATAGGTAGCATTATCAAAAACAAACCTTACCACATATAGGATGGCAAAGGATTTTATGAAAAAAAGAAGGATTGGTGAAATTGTGCGACGCACGATCGCAATTTTCAGGGCAGTGAACAACACTCCGAACTGGGAGGAGTGATCTAGGAGAATTCTGGCCGGGTGTCCTAGAATTTACCCCCCTTTCGGAGCCAACGGAAGCATTAGATTGGCGGTTTGAGAGAGTAAGTTATTTTTTAATGCATGTTTTTGTCTACACGAGATTTATCTTCTCAGGATGCAGAAAGAAATTGATAGGCTTCACCTCTATGAATATTCTTCTACATCTTCTATTTCTTGGAACCCCTTCTCTTTCATCAATTACTTTCCCTGAATCTCCCTTCACCCTATTGACTCTTACCCCTATGGTAGACTTTTGACCCCAAAATGCTCTGACAATGTGAGCATTGGTGGGGACACTTGGAGTAGTGATTTGACAAAAGTCGAGAGTATCAACCCCAAAAAATGCGTCTTCAAAGTCTCTTCAAGAGTTTTGTTGGGCCACATTGTCTCTGCACAAGGGACAGCAATAGACCCTCCCAAGATTGAGAAGATTGCAGCACTAACAGTGCCAACTAACCTCAAAAAATTGAGAGGATTCCTCGACCATGTGGGCTATTATAGATAGTTCATTGCACACTTTACAACAAAGGTAGCCCCCTTGCATAAACTCCTGAGGAAATATGTAGAGTTTACGTGGAGGATTGCTAATTGTGATGAAGTGTTCAACACCCTGAAGCAGTGTTTGATTGAAGCACCCATCTTGTAACCTCCTAATTGGATGAAGGAATTCAATGTCCACACCGATGCATATAACTATTGCAAACATTGTGATGCCTGCCAACGAATGGGAAAGCCTACCAGAACTAGTGCTATGCCACTACAGCCCATCCTTCCTCTAAATTTGTTCAAGAAGTGGGGAATCAACTTTGTTGGATCCATTCTCGATCAATTGATCCACCAACCAAAAGAAAGCAGAACAGATACATATTGGTATGTACGCACTATGTGACCAAGTGGTGTGAAGCCAAAACTCTGAAGCAGGATGACGGCAACAATGTGGCCATGTTCCTGTACAAGAACATCATCACCCATTTTTGCAGACCCCTAGAGCTAGTAAGTGATAAAGGTACTCACTTTCTCAACAAGATTATGGAAGAATTGATAGAGTTGTACAAGATCCGCCACCATCGCAAGTCCATGCCCTACTACCCCAGAGCCAGTGGCCAAGTTGAAGTTACCAACTACATCCTCTGTTCAATCTTGACAAGGATGATTGCTACATATCGTCATGATTGGAACGATCAACTTATAGAGGATCTCTGGGCATACAGAACCTCCCATAAGACTACTACAGGACAAACCCCTTTCTAATTGGTGTATGGTACGGAAGTTGTTTTTCCTATCAAGTTAGAGTTGTCTTCTCTACTCATGGCTCTCAAAGAATTCCTTGGTGATGATGAGTCCTTGCAGCACTGTCTCCTACACTTGGAATGTCTGGAGTGTCCCTACACAGTGTATGGAAGCTACACACCTGCGCATGATGAAAGGCCTATCACGACAGCTTCATCAAGCATAAGGAATTTAAAGAAGGTAACTTAGTCCTAGCCTATGACTCAAGATTTTTGGCAAGTTCCCAAGAAAGCTACAATAGTGTTGGATGGGCCCCTATAAGGTACTTGCTATCAATCCTAATAGCTCTGTTCATATACATGTTGTAAACACCTATGATGATCCCTTTCTAATTAATGGCTATCACCTAAAGAAGTATTACCCTTCCTAGGGATCTTAATAATCACCGTGTGATAGCCCCTTCATCCCTTGTGTGTCGATTGGTAAGGCTTTGGCTATTGCTCCTGGTAACCCTCCTCCTTATCTTGATGAGTGGCCTCGTTCTTCTAGCCCCTCACAACCACCTTCCACTCCTACTTTGCTCCCTTCTCGTCTGATGCATGGTGTTCCTGCCATTCTCATCTTGGAAATAAAAATTTAAAAAAAGAAAAAAAAATCTAAATATATATCGATCATGAGAGAAAAGGACTCTAGTCCATGTCATGCTGACCTATTCTTCGAGAAAAGGTGGAAATACCCTCAAGAGTAGGGAAAAAGGAAAAAAAGAAGAAGCAAAACTGTTATGGGAGAAAAGAAAAAAATTCCTATCATAACGGATCTCATTCTAAGAAAAGGTAGCAAATACGATTGGATGGGAAAAGCTGGTTATGGAACATGTGGCAATACCCCACAATACCAGATCAATTGATTCCTCAGTTGACCTTCTAGGATGTAGTTCCGAAGTCACCTCCCTTGGTACACTATATCTTGCAACTCCATCAATGCATCTGACTCCTACAACATATTTACTTGCAATCGAAAGTCTAGATTTGTTGGCTACCTCCTTGGGTATGCCTCTTCATCAACCAATACAAGTCGACACTATCAACCACATGAAATCGAGCTTCATCGACACTCCTATGTGTGATGTGAGCTTTCATCCTAACTGGATGGGGATGTGAGTATGGACTGCCCTCTGTATTTATCAGACAAGTGTGAGACAGAGGGTGGGATAAGTGACCAATCTTTTTCATTTAACTCTAAAAGAGAGGTGAGATGTGTGAATGGAGCATTGCACACATGGGCTGGGCCTCTCAATGTACAGAGCACGATATGTTCCCATGAACATCACTATAAAACTCCCTAGCCTTTCTTCTTGCACTGTATGTGGACACAAGGCGGGCTGCACTACTGCACCATCAATTGCGTACAAGGCATATAATCTTCGGACAAGTAGTAGTGTGAGGATTACATCAATGGGTGTTAAGAATCAAGTTGCCCTCCTGTATCTATCAACAGAGCATGAGACATAGCGGGGGTTGAGCGTGATTGATTTTCCTTTCATCACCTGAGAGAGATGAGGATTGAGAGACATTACAACAATTGACATCCGGTATGTTTCCATTTCCCTGTGCACACAAGGGATGGACCTTCACCATTACTCCACACATTACTCTATCTTGATGCATTGCATGATAAGGCTCCCTGGTCTTTCTTCTTGCACTTATGCTAGATGGGTTGGGATACACTGATGCACCATCAACTGTGCACACTGGCATACTCCTTCTGAACCATCTCCCTTATCGATTTCTAAACCGGGTGTGCGATATGGGTTTCAATCCTTCTCCTCAAGTGATGTGAGTTATGGAGTAAGTGATTGATCTATTATTCTAACATGAGTGATTGTTGAGATTGATTGATGTATACCTCGCCACCCATCGATGGCTTACCGGATCTTCATTGACAATGCAACTCCTCCCTGGATATTGCTGCATGGTCCTTGCTATGTCCAAAGCGTGTTGAGGCGAACTGTGGTACGTCTTATGGACGACATCGACTTCGTAGTATGTGTCAATGATCTACATTAACCAATTGATTGGGCCAAGTGTTTCTAACCCTACCTCTTGCGTTCATTTTTTGAGCATGTCATGTTTTAAGTGGAGGGACGTATGGGTATGGATCATGGTCAAGTTTTAGGCCAGTTGATTAGTCAACCCAATCTATTCATATCTTAAATATGGGAACACGTCCTTACACATCTTGGTTGTATACGTTTGTGAACACCCTGTTAATTGATCCTTACACAATACCATGTCTTCCTTATACCCTTTTGGGTCCCTTTACCACCTGCCCACCCTATTTTACCGTGGTTCCATGATCGTTGCTTGCCCTTTTGGTGGTTTTATCATTTTGATGATCCTCCATGTAAACGTACCCTATGTTCATCGAAATTGCAATCTGATTCTATATCCCTATTTTCCCCTTCAAACTGGCCACTTTTTCTTTTTACGGCCTTCATTTTCCAGTCATGGTTCATGTATTATTATTTTTTGAAGAATTTTACATGATTAGGATGCATTTTCATGTGAATATACCTTTTTCGCACCGGAACTATAGCTAAATGTGCTCGCCTTGATCTTTCCTTTTTTCCAAAGACTTTTTCTTTTTACAACCCCTCTTTTTGATGCACAGATTGCCATTATCTATTTTTGTATATTTGCATGTTTATTTTTACATGTTTTTTTCATTTTTTTCCCATCTGAACACGTACTTTTCTTCTCAAAATGGCATTTTGTTTGGATAGCCTCGAGCTATTCATCCCCTCGAAATCTTTCCTTTTTCCTCCCCCTCATTTCGAAGGTCTGATTTTTTGTTATTAATTTTTCATTGTGTTTTATTATGCATTTTTATCCCTTTTTCCATGTGAACGTGCTTTTCTTCCACCGGAATCACGTTCTTCTCTGACAATCATGTTGCCCACCATTCCTTGGACATTTTTCCTTTTTGTTGCCCCTTGTTTTGACTTATTGGTTATTTGGAATTAATGTTTGTTCGAATTTTTGGGTGTGTTTTATCATTTTTTCCTTGTGAATCACCCCTTTGCCATCGAAACCATGTTTTGACTAGATAGTCCTCTTTAACTTGTCACTCACACATTTTTTCTTCTTACCGCATTCCATTCCAAATATTTTATTTTTTGTTATTAACTTTTTATTACATTTTTTGGTTTCATTATTCCATTTTTTCCATGCGAACGAGTTTTATATTTGTCGGAATTGAGTTTTGAAGTGATAGATCAGTTTAGTTTCTCATTTTCGCATTTCGTTCCACTTGACAGATTTTGTGAAATTAATTTGTGTGATTTTTCATGATTGATTTTTTATATTTTTCCATGTGAACCCCCCTTTTTGTTGTCGAACACGCCAAACATGTTGTCCATGCCCTTCATCCCGATGTCTTGCCTAGTTTTACTTTTTACAGCATGTTCATCTGCTGATGCCCAGCTCCCTCCAAATGAATTTTTTTGTCCAATTTTTTATTCCTTGCCCTTGCGTGGTGTTGCGTAAACGAGCGGTTTTTGCCTCAACGCATGCCATGCATTCATTATGTCATGTGCCATGGATTCTCCCCCGCTCTCATCCATTCCCGTTAACGTAAAAAAAAATTATTCCCCACTCGCGTCAGTGTGCAAGACCGGGGGGCACACTTTCATTTTAAATAAATAACCAAATATATATTTTTGAAAAAAAAAACAAAAAAACCCTCCCCCCAACCGTCCCATTTTCCCCCTCCCCTCTCTCCTTCTCTCTCTTCCCTCTCTCTTTCTCTTCCCAACCTCCCCTATGCATCCTCTCTCCTCCCCCATCCTTCCTTCTTCCTCTTCCCTCCCCTCCTGCCAATTTCCTCTCCCCCCTTCTTCCTCCTCCCTCCTCCCTCTTCCCTCTTTTCCCTCCTCCCAACCCTTCCATCTTCTCCTTCTTCTCACCCCCGCCCCCCATTCCTTCTCCCTCCTGCCCTTCTCCTCCTCCTCCTTTCCTCCTCCTCTACCACTATTGCAGAGCTGCCTAGTGTCCCGGCCACCCACCACTCACCATGCTGCCCCTCGGCCGCCTATTCCTCCCCCACCGCTCGCCATGCTGCCCCTCAGCCGCCCATTCCTCCCTTGTTGCTCGCCACATTGCCCCTCAATTGTCTATTCCTCCCTCACTGCCCGCCTATTACTACTCCCTCCCCACCTACTCCTCCTCCCCTACTACTCGCTCCCACCCTACTCCGTGCCCCTCGCCCACTATCCCTACCCCCCGCCACCCAATCCTATCCCCCCGCCCACCCTTGCCCCACCCCACCTTTGACCCTGCCCCTTGCCCACAATCCTTCTCTACCCGCACATCCCCTTCCCCCCCGCCCACCACCTGGCCCATTATCGCACCTGCCCAAACCACCCTTTCAACCCCTGACCCCTAAACTTATCTCCCCCCACCCCCCAACACCTCACCACACATTATATCTCATTCCCCCTCCCCTAACCCGTATGAATGCCCCCTTATGTGATGGATATTTTATGCATGTTATCGCGCTTTGGGTTCCATCACCAAGTGAACACCCCTTGCAAGCCCCCAATCACGCACAAGGTGGGATTGATCATGCCTTGCTGCTATTCACGTGGGCTTGTGCATGTTTGATCATGTTCATATGTTCGTGTGTTGTGTAAGCCCCCATTCGCACAAGGACGCGCATCCAATTTCACCCCGTTTCGCAGAGTTGTTGTTCACACGTAGCCGGCATCGGGTCACCCACTATCTCGATCCTAGTTATCTTAATCCTCCACACTTTAAATTTTTAAAAATCATTAAAATTTTGAAAATGCCCCAAAATTTACATAAAACTTCAATAAAATTCCAAAAATGAGAAACAAATTCCAAAATAATCCAAGAAATTCCCTAAACATGATTATGAACAACCACAAATTCATATATAATTTTTAAAAATTAGGAAATACTTATTTATATTTAAAAATAACTTATAAAATGAAAAAATTCTTGGAAATTTTGAGAAAAAAGTTAAAAATGATTGTTAAAATTAATTAAAAATTTATAAAATTTCTTTTTCACATTCCCAATGTATTTGTAGCCATTTGGTTACTCAAATTTATTTATTTAAAAAAACAAGAAAAACAAACAACAAACCTAATGGAAAACAAATCATCACACGGACCAATCAAAATGTTTCAAGTCCCATTCACATCAAATGTGACATGACATCTAAAAACGAAATTTTGAACACAACCCAACACACAATTCCCAAAATTCTAAGGATTTAAACATCACAAAAAATAAAAATGGAAAATGGAAAAAATATAAGAAAGAAAAAAGGAGAAGAGAAAACACAAAAAAGTATTGCTTTTTTGCGTACCCTACAAGAGGCCAACTGTCACCGAGTCGACCTATTATTTTCATATGAGGATTTTTTAGTTCTATGACTTGTTTCGATGTTGGATTTTGTGCCTTAGACCTTGTGGGTGTCCACACACTGCTAGGGTCTTTTCCTTTTTTCCTCTTTCACATGCACTATAACACACATATAATTGTAAATAAAAATCAACCGATCGTTGCACCCACCACACAAACAAAATATACCTCATAAATTTTTAATTAAAGTGAATTGATTGTTAATTTATAAAAGGAACTCACCATTGTACATGCATATAGCACAATAACCCACTTAATTTTGTAAATTAAAATCCATCCATAGTGCACGCATATACACGCTATACACACATTAAATTTGTAAACAAAAATGAACCACTCGAAGTCATGCATGCATGTGCTTTGCGCCACAGATCAGCTAATTTTTAAAAATGAATTACATTTGTAAGGCCCCTAGTTCAGTCTAGTCAAGTCGGTCTAAGTAGGGATTGGGATACGAATACAACTCACCATGCATTGATGGGATAATTTAATAATGAGCTGTGATTAATTTGTCATCTAATAAAAAAAAGTCATGTAGTTTTCACCCACCCACTTCACCACACTATATGTTTACACCATACGCTTATGGGGATTAGGGTTTCTTAGTCAAAGACATCAATCTTGTTCATCTGTATTTATTTTGATGATCTGAGTCTATGGTTCAGTCCTAATTTTTGGATAGTGTCTGGGATACGATATGCGTGGCATTTTATTTTCTTTTAAGTGTTTGCATATAGGGTTTTCGAGTGCTTGAATGCCTGCACACATGAAGCTTTCAATCGTATAAGTACGCAGGTCAAGTCGAATTTTCCACAAGATGTGAACTGCTTGGGGGAGGTCTTGTCTAGTCCATTCATTTTTTTGTTGTTGTTTTTTTCCTTATTATCTACCTCAGTGCTGGTATGTGTGGGTTTTTCAGGAATAATTTTTTATTTTCCTAGTTTTTCTGTGTGTGGGTGATCCAGTGTGGTCTAAATGGCATCTTCTTCCACACCCTGCTTGTGATTCAACATACCAATCCATGATTACTCTCCTCTTTTGGTGGATACTGATTGTATTCACAAGGCTGGTCTTCATCTCTTTGTGGCCTTGAAATTCCGTCTAGTGGATGCGAAGCGCTATTACTTTTTTTTGGAGACTTACAAGAAGCTTTCGAGCTTGGTTTATGGCCATCGATTTTGTTTATCCCTTGCTACTGTCAACAAGGCCTTATTCCTGCCTTTTGCGGCTTTCCATGTGCTTAGTGGTAATCATTTATTATCCACTACAGAGATCCTTGCCTTGTTGTTGCAGAAGGAGACCTCTACTCCTTTGGTAGCAAATAAGGTCATCACTAATTCAGGAGTATCAGTGGCATGCATTTCCTCTCCCTTATGAAAACAATTATGCCAATTCCTCCAGGGGCAAACCTGCATCCAAGTGTTTGTCTCGAGAACTATTCACTGCGTTTGTCTAAATCATGGAGGGGATTAGGCTTAGTTGGACAACCTTTCTACTAGCTAAAATGGATCAAAATTTTCAATGTGTAATGAAGGTTCAAATCAGTATTGTTTCCTATGGGTTTTTCCTATAGAAGATCATTCAATAATTGGTACCTCCCCCAGGTGGCGTTCCTGTGCCTGATCCTGTTTCACTTTCATGGCAATCTCCTCCTTTTGTTTCTTCTCCTTCTATGGAAGTCAATTCAAATTTACTAGATGTACCCCCTATCAGAATCTTTTGAAAGAAGTACCACACACAAGGTCCTTCTAATCCTCTCCCTATTCCAACCCCTATGGTGTAGATTTCAATACCTGAGGTGTCTAGTAGCTCCCTTCTCTCATTCATGTCTTGTACCAGCCTCTTTGGAGCACAAGGGAAGGATAACTAGATCCACATATTCCTCTTTTTTACAAATAGTACTTTTTGGATCTATGCTTTCGTAGCTAGTTTCTGGTATTCAATTTGCTTTGAAGACCTCCATGACCTCTTGTCTTCAAACAATCTATATAGGAGTGTATACCTCATTGCAAGACAAAGTGGACTCTTTAACCAGTCAACTTAGCAAGGATTTGGAGAATTTAGCTTCTGAGAAGGCTTCTTTGAGTGATGTCCATATGCAAATGATTACAGTTACAGCTTTGATGGACTCATAGAAAGCCACAATTAATGAGTTAGAAACTAAATTTGCCACTTAAGATGAAGAGAACATGTCCTTAACCAAGGAGGAAAATGTAGCTCTTGAGAAAATGATAGAATCATCTCGTAAGCTTGGTATATGTGAAGGCTAGTTGCACCATCCCGAATAAACCGTAGAGTCACAGAAGAAGCTTATTGAAGAACTTAACTAGAAAGTTGCTACTCTTTCTGTTTCTCCTCCAACCCCAGTGATGTCTTCTTTATTGTCTTCTAAGGAAGAGTTAGATCAGTTGCAGCAGAAATCTAAACTATGTGATGGGTTCTCTGCCAAGGTAGAGCACCTTCATTAGCATATGAATCTTTATGTAGGAGATGTGATTTTGCAAGGTAGACATGAATCTTTATGTAGGAGATGTGATTTTGCAAGGTAGACTTTGCAAGGTAGAGCACCTTCATTAGCCAAGGTAGACATGAATCTTTATGTAGGAGATGTGATTTTGCAAGGTAGACTTTGCAAGGTAGAGCACCTTCATTAGCCAAGGTAGACATGAATCTTTATGTAGGAGATGTGATTTTGCAAGCAACCATGTATGCACATTCTACTAAGATGACTTTGGTTGATGGCTTGAAGAATTATCATCATCAGCGTTGTGGTATAGAGGCTATGCTTGGCATCCTTCTTTGGACGATGATGTTCTAGATCCTCCCCACCATCGACAAAGTGTCTTTCATAAGTTGAATATACATCCATTGTGATCCCAAGTGTTGAACCATATTGCTAACAATACCTTGTTCACTAAGGATTTCTTTTCAGCTTTTGATTTTTGATGTTCCATCTACCCATATGATCCTCATAATATCCTATATTATTCCCTAATTTCTTATCAATTACCCTTGTATATTACCATCCTCACTTATAATCTAGATAGTATCCCTCTCTTATCTTTTATGCCTGCAATTTTCCCTCAAATTCCAATTTTTACTACTTGCCCATTTATTGCTGATCCTACATCTTCACCTACTCCGATTGAGCCTATTCGTATTGTCCCATCTATCTCCTCTATTTTTCCAGCAGAGTCCCTTCAAAATTTTTTACTTTCTTTCCCTTCTTTACCATCATCATTATCCCTTCAACTATCTTCATTTTATGATTTATCTTATCTACCTCTTCAATGTTCCCCTCTTATTTCCTTACCATCCCCATCTAACTATATTAATCTTCCTCCACAATCAGTGATGGATACTCTTGGGTATGGCATTGATATCCTTTCTTGAGGGAAAGGGACATTGAATGATTCTTGACAGGACCAATGTTTAATTGGCCTATCATTCCTGGGTCCTTGGACACTTCTACATAATGTTCTACTTATTACCTTCAATTTGCTAGTGCACATGCTCATTCTAAGGATACCTCAGTGCACTTGGAGTCTCATTTTTGTTAGTATCTTGCTTTTATGCATCAGTAGTCTCATCTGAATACTCAAAAGAGTATTCAAAACTTGACAATTAATTCTAATGAGGATGTGACTCTTGCTCATATGGATGTCGTATATTATTTTGCACAAGCTTTTCCTACTATATTTATTATCATGTTGTAAAGGATGTGTTGTTTAAAATTTCTCTAGAATGTGTCTCTATATTTTGTGGATGAAAATAAGAGTTTGGAACATCTCAAGCTAAGTATGAAGCTCAAGAAAAAATATATTCATCCTACATAGCCCGCAGATACTCTCTTGGTTATACTGATCTTTTTAATGAAAATATTTCTCTTTGCTCTCCATGTTTTGGGATCATGTGCCATTTAGACTACATTGTCTTGTGCATGTGTGAGTTCTGTGTATGTTCTATGATGTATATGTGGTGTTTTATCCTTCTTGTGTGGAGTTAAAGATGAAGATGAAGCTGATCGAAAAGCTAATTGATGGTGCTTCGTGATTCTATCTATGGACGGATGCTTATTGCGAAAGCAACCTCTTATATCCTTTAAAAGTTTGTCATGCCTTTTTGTTTCTAAGTTGTGTTAATGGATGAATGTGTTTTCCTTTCGTTTCAATTCTTTATTAGATGTGTTGAGGTTATGCTTGGACGGTGTTTCCTGAAGTTATTGTGGAAGATCAAGATTAGCTATATTTTGAACTTTTATTCTCTTTTTCTAAGGTTGCGAGAATGCTTCCTGATTAAGTTGTGTTAATGGATAAATGTGTTTTCCTTTCATTGCAATTCTTTATTAGATGTAGGTTATAAGTTGGGGTTACGCTTGGATGGTGTTTCCTAAAGTTATTGTGGAAGATCAAGATGAGCTATATTTTGAAATTTTATTCTCTTTTTCTAAGGTTGCGAGAACGCTTCCTGATTAAGTGTGGGGATATTTTGAGAGTTGATATGATTGTGTTTTTTGCTATTTTTTGTTGCATATTTGACTAATTTTAGTTGATTTATATAATGATTGATTGGTTTGGAAGTGTTTGGGAGTGGACAAGGTTGAATAGGTTTGAGAAGCTCATGATGTTTTTCAATAGAGATATGATGTGTTGATAGGTTCTGTTGAGTACCTGATATGTTCTATTTAGTTTTTGTTTTGTTCTTTTTTTTTTTTAATGAGATGTTTAAATGATGACTGATGGAGTTTGAGAGTGTTTGGAAGCTTATTGAATGATTTTTGATGGTTTTGAATGGTTTTAGTTGAGTTGAATTATTTATGTTGACCTTCTATTGTAGAGCCTCTGTCTTTGTTCTATAAGCCTCTCTAAGTGTTTTATGGGATAAATGGGTAGCTTAGGGAAGTTTTCTAATCTTGGAAAGAGATGACTACAAATTCACAATAGCTCAAAGAAGTGGAAGAAGTAGTTGTTGCTGAAGACTCAAGTGAAGACTAAAGTGACAATGACACTATTAAGTTGCAAAAGGACACTACAATCGCTTTAGGGACCCTTCATATCAGATATACCTCTTGGGAGGGGTATCCACAACTAAGAAGGGATTATGGATTATTTTTCTTGATTATTCCAATGTACTATTTTGAGAGAGCATGTGTGAGAGAGATAAAGAGTGAGAGATAGCCAATTTTTTTATGTAAAACGATGTATCTATGAGTGAGAGATCATGAGAGAGACTATGAAGCTATTGAAGATGAATTCTATGTTATGATTTCCATTCAAAGCGGAGCATTCCTTTGTGTTTTCTTATTCTTTTGATGAAGAATATGAAGAATGTGCTGAAGTTTTGGTGTGATAAATTTGTGGAAAATTTGTTATATGATACTGCATGAAGATTTGAGAAGATTGGTGTTGTTTTTCTTCTTATGGCTGATTAAATTATGAAAAACATACTTTTTGATGATACAAGATAGATTTTCTTGTAGTAGACTCCCCATTTTCTTGGTGTTCCTCTTGGGGCTCCACTCCCTTATCATTTTTATTAAGGTGTTGGTTAGCCAAGATCTCATAATCATGCTTAGCTCAAGCTCAAAGATTGATAGTGTAGTTCTCAAGTCAACTGAATTTCCATTGAATGTGTAATAATTGATCACATGAGGTGGCAAACACATTGGGATGGAGCATGTAGGAAGGCTAGTGGAGGACATATTGGAAAACTATAGAGATGAAATGAGACAAGGAAAGGATCTTATGAGACAAGTGGCTAGGTTCACATGAGCCCAAAGAATATAGACAAATGTAGGAAGGATGTAGAACTGTATCTTGTCCAATGGATTTGTAACTAGAGAGGGTACAAAGGAGGTTGAATAGTCCAATGCAAACCTTACCCCTTTTGAACTTATTCTCGAGCTAAGTAGACCTACAATAGAGAGAGGCAATGCTGCTTTAGTGACCTCAATCTTGACAAGATTGGAGGTGACATTGAGAGTCAAGGCCAAACATAGATACCGATCGTCATGAAGCAAGTTGACAAGTATAGCCTGAGGAATGACTCGTAGAACTTTGTCAAACAATTTGAACAATTCTACAAGGCAAATAACTTCATCGAGACTAAGAAGAGAGAGGAAGACTTTAGGCTATGCCTGGATGGGCATGCCGCACTTCATTTACTAGCCCTAGACAACACCAAGAAGAATGATTTTGACATGCTCAAGAACTTGTTCATCAAGCATTTTTCAGAATCAAGATATGCTAATAATATTATTTTTAAGCTCATGAAAAGACAAGGAATATATATGAGACTACATTACACATGTGTAGAGTCGTCTCTACAAAAGAATCCTTTTGCCACTAAAAGTCCCATGCCTAGAGTTGTATCTATAGCCTATATGGCATCAAAACAAAGAACTCTATAAAGCCCTAGCAAGCAATTGTAGCTCGCAAAGAGACATATTGGTGAATGTTTTTTATGAAGTCATACAAATGGACAACTTGCTAAAGGAAATGAATGACAAGACAATCCAACAAGCACCATCAAAATTCACAATGAAAGTTTGACAATCTGTAGTGAAGAGGCTATGTTTGAAGTATAGGAGAAAGCAAAGGGAGTGGATCTTTCACAATAAATATTGAACCTTAAGTCCAAGAAGATTTGAGAAGGCCCACAATAATTTATATTCAATGAATGTATTATGGAGGTAATCACCTTCTAGTAGAGTGCCCAGGTCTAGATTTAGACATGAACTTATCCATTGCTAATTTCCACAAAGACTGTCATATCCTCAACAACAATACAAACTATAACAATATCCAATGAACAAGTAGCTTCATTATGGATGGGAGCTTAGTTGGCTCTCCCAACACCCAATGACTAGAGACACCTAGGGTCCAATTGGTATACCTAGACCTCTTGTACTGACCATAACACTTCAAGGAAGTGATGCTCTTGTACACTACATAGATGAGCCACTGGAAGAGGTGCCTTATCTAAACCCTTAAATCCCATACAATGAAGAGGGAAATCTGGTTCTCATGGACTACATACCAATTCCAATGATAACATTGGATAGAGGAAGGGCCCAATTTGGTGGATTACAACCTCAAGATCCTATAGCCTATTGGACTTGTGGCCATCCTAGACACATCTCATCTCGATGTCCCGAAAAAGGAAAAACCAACAAGGACAATGTTGAATTCAGATGTCCTAAGTATGCCAAACAAGTAGGAGTGCCAATACTAGGACCTAACAATGTAGACATCTCCTCAATTGGCAAGAAGAAGAAAAATGAAAAAAAGAAAAGAGAAAAAGGAAATATCAATTTAAAGATTGATAGTGCCACTACATTAACCACGCGTAGGAAAATTCCTAATGCAAAACTGTTAACCCCAAGTCAAGAAGGCGGAAAAATGAATGAAAAAGCGAAAAAAGAATGGAAAAATAGTAAAGACACCCAGGTGGCCTCTAAAGCTAAGCTGGGGCCAAAAGCATAATTTTAAATGAAAGGTGTCTCAAAAAACTCCAAAAACTCGTGTAAAAGAGTGCCAAGCTCCCTCCTGTGCCATTTATAAAATATTAGATGGGTGTAGACTAGAGGCATAAGGCTAGAAGAGGAAATAGAGAAAGGACATTGCCACAATGGCCGATCATGTAAAAAATGGGTGCCCATGGGATTTTAGGGCTTATATATAAAGTTCAAAAAGTGAATGGAAGCTCATTCTTTGGTGTGTGGCTAACAAGAGTTCTCTTTTTCTTCTCTTCTCCTTGCTTGTGTGTGCTCTTTAGAGGGGGAGTGTGAGAGTGTGAGTGTGTGGGAGTAAGGGATCAAGAGGGTGAAGCTCTTCACCATCTCCTCTTCTCTTCTTCTCTTCTCTTCTCTTTTCTCGTGTGCGCAGCTATGGTGGATGGAGCTTGGAGATGGAGGAGGCTTGAGGATGCTTGAGCTAGCATCTAGGATGGTGGAGCTACCGGTGTGTGCGAGAGAGGAGGCAACTCATATCGGCATCAAGGTAAGCTCACTACACTCGACAATGCGTCGGCTAGGTGAGAGATAGCCATTAGAGCTCGCTTGAAATACTTGAAACAATAAGCGGTCCGTGGGTCTTGGCGGTTGAGAGTGAGCTCCCTCTACATTTTTAGTTCCGTTTTGCCGGGATCAACGGATTCAAGATTGAGCACTTGCATGCCTCATATTAAGCATCGAAGTAAGGGATTCATCCCCGAAATGGAGCTTGAGATAGGTAGGAAGTTTGGGTGTTTTGATCTTCGAAATAAGTAAGTATTTTGGGTTAGTTTGTTTGTTTGATGATTGGAAAACATGGAGAAATCATTTCAGTTTGGTGCTTTCGATTCTTGTCGCATTTAGCATAGGATAGGATTAGGAGATCGAATCGGGAAAGGGTAGGGTTTACCATTGCAAAATAGGGCAAAACAGGGCATAAATCATGCAAAAAATGTTTACTTGGGATGCTTAATATCATCAAGTGAGTGATTGGGAGCGTCAAAACCTTACGCGGGAAGGGGTTTAAGAGCCAAGAGGCCAAGGGAGAGCTCATTTGCAACCATTGCACAGAGAGAGAGAGAGAGAGAGAGAGAGAGAGCCCCCGCAAAGATTTGATTCAATCTCGTCATCAGAGAGCCTACCGCTCACCTAAGGTATACCAATCACTTCCCTTGGCACCCTAGTTAGGATCTGGAATTTTGTGCTTGGAGTGATTGTCTAAATCGTGAGATTTGATCGAAATAGTCATCGCACTGCATTCATCACACCACGTTCGGCCTGTCCGAGTGGCCGTTTTTGGGCCGAGTCCTAGAATCGGCCCTCGGCCCTTGCCATTCGGCCGACTTGGCCCGGAAACCCTAATCGGCCCTCAACCCAAAGTCTACTCGGCCCGTCCGAGTGACGGCACTCGGTCCCATTGACCAACTCAGCCCTCGGCCCAAGACCCGATTCAGTCCATCCAAGTGACCCCGTCCAAAAACGACAAGACTCGACCCTCGGCCCAAGAAAAGTTTGGCCCTCAGACCAATGTGATTCGCCCTCGGCCCATGTGTCCTGGCCCGTCCAAATCACCCACTCAGCCCCTGCAATTCGGACCGGTTGGGCTGAGTGTGAATTTGTCTCAAATTTTCAGAAATTTGACCTGACCCAGCTAGAGCTTAGCAGTGCAGACTGTCGCAAGTCCTCCTGACGCTCAGAACTTGATTCTGGCGCACTGAATAGACAAAATCGCAAGGCGCAGCCGCTTAGCAACTTGAGTAGGCTGTCGCGAGACCTAGAGACCTAGAGGCAACCCGCTGAGCCATAAAACCATGATTGGACCAAAAAATGAGCAAGGCAACGTAATAGAAAACCCTAAACCCCGTCAAGACGGCTAGAGAATTAATCGACAAAGCCTATCAGGCCCAAAACGAAGCGAGAGTGCGTAAGATGCTTAGAGATTGTTTGCCGCAGTCACCTTGAATTTCCGCACTTGAAGTACACTTAAGGAAAACTGAAAGCCTAATTGAGCACAAGTGCACTAGAAAGAATACACACACTGAGTGGAGATAAATTGAGGATTGTATTTAATAAGTCAAGGAACTCACTCAGATAAACCACTCAAGGAACCCACCAATAGGAGAGGTCCCAAAGACGTAGACAAACCATCAATACACGAAGTAGCACCAAGCAAGCGGCGTCAATGAAGTGGATTTGACAAACCTACTCAACCTAATCGATAGCTTAGTCGAGCACGAGAACTCGACTATGGCAGAAGAAAGCTCAGACCGCAGGTCTAACGAGGAACTCTACTTAGGCGTCTTCCTAGAGGCTATTCAATAGCTGGTTAGTAGCTACGATGTGCACGCCTGGTATGAGTACCGCGACAAGACAACAGATGCTATCATCACAGACTTAGAAGAAGAGAGAAAGCTAGCCCATAAGGCATTGCAAAGTATAGTCGAATACAATAGAGACCAGCAGGCTAGCAGCCAAAGGCAAAGCACGGAGTTGCGTGAGGTGCAGCGGGTGCTGAACTTAGCCAGTAGAAACCGAACGGATCACGAGAGAGCCCTAGAAGGAGACTTAACACTGAGCGAGCTTCTCATGAAGGGACTGCTAGACAACACCGCATCAGAGCAAAGTGCCGCAGCATTGGTGATATCACTGGTGGCAAGATTAGGAGCAACCCAAGGCTCTAAGAGCCAGTCTAAAATCCCAATAGTCGCAGAGCAGCTCAACAAGTACCAACCCCACAATGATCCATACAACTTTGTAGAGCAGTTCGAGCAAGTTTGCGAAGCCAATGGCCTCAGTGACCTGACTCAACACTCTCAAGCGTTCGGGCTCTACTTAGGTAACAAGGGTAGGACTTGGTATACAAGCGTAGATGCCACAGAGCGAGCCAACTTCAACGGCCTCAAGTATCTCTTCATCAAGAGATTTTCCGAGCCTGGATACTCCAACAATCTGCTAGTACGACTGATGAATGTCAAGCAGAAAGAGAAGGAGGACATTCACGATTACGTAACCCACGTGAGGAGTCTCTTCAAGAGAATTCCTACGAGCGAACAACCGACTAAAAAAGCAGTTTCAACTATATTCATCAGCGAAATTCGAAACGAGGAACTGTATAAGGCTTTGGCAGGCAACTCGAACTTGCAGCGAGATGCGCTAGCTAGGGTTTTTGAGGAAACCATCAGAGTTGACGATCAGTTGAAAGAGCGGAGCTCCAGGAGCTCAAAAGCAGAAGAAACCAACTCGCGAAGTTCAGAGAGAGTGTCAGCCTCTAGTGAACGATCAGTCCCATCATCCCAAGATAAGGGGAAAGCCACCGAGACAAAACCAAGACTTAGCTTATGTCAAGATGGAGATAGCCAAGCTGTAAGACATGTTGAGATGACCAACATGCCCACACATCCAATGTGTGTACTGTGGCAAAAACCACTTGCTAGTTGAGTGTCAAGACCCTAGGTCAAGCCCTTGCGCTAACTGCGGTAGGTTCGATCACGACATCACGCATTGCAGATTGCCGAGAAGACTTCTGTACTCGCAACCATACGGCTAGCCTTACCTAGCGAACAGGCCGCAGCCACTCTTCAGAAGGGGAGCCCCATCGACCCTTCCTATGCTACCTAACGACATTAATCCGACTATTCCTAGGATGGACATAAACCCTACAAACATACCTAGACTGCCTAGTCCCTACATGAACCATCCACCGAGTAATCCTTTTATATGGTCTCTTTGTGAAAATTAAAAAATGAGTAAAAACGATGTTTGAAAAATCACTTATATTCAACCCATGTGATATGCGTATGATTTATGAGTGATTCCCCCAAGATCTTGCACATGATTTCAATATAGGAACCATCATTATGGTATTTAATTTAGTTTTCTTCTATGAAAAAAGATTTATTTTTGTGGATCTACTTTATGAATATTATTGTTTTTCTATTCATCTCATAATAGTGATGCATCACACATAAACATGTAAAGCACCAATGGTATTGTGCTAGCCAAATAAGAAGAGATTTAATGTGTTATGTGTTTCTCTAAGCAAATTATTAGTGGAGAGACTAATGTAGATGCAAATCTTTTTGAACTTATTAGTGGAGCTTCTCCAGTATGCAAATTACTATTTTTATCATTAATTCTTAATTTATTATTCATGTCATTGTGCTTATACATGGGATTATTTATTATTGTTGTAACCTTTCTAGTATGGCCTTCTAGCAAGATTATGTTTTGTTATGGTTGAAAGCATTAGAAATAATTAGATATGTCTTAGCAATTATTAGCAAAAAGCAACTCATTCAAGCAAGGAAAGAAAAAAGCCTAAAAGAATGCTTTTCATGATTATTGAGAATAAAAAGAATAGTAATACAATGCAGTAGTCATGTATGGGGATGATCATGCCATTCACTTGTCATGCACTCTTTTCTCTCTTATTATCCAGCTCTCTTGTATCCTCTCAACTTGTTTATTAATTATTGTCAAAATCATAGTGAGGGTGGATAGCATTAATATTAGACCTTGTCTATGCTCCAAGCTTCCATCACTTAACATCTTACACAAATATAAGTTCCAGATTGGAAGCATCTAGCTCTAGCCCACCATCTTGGAATCCAATTATTACCATCATGAAGAGTATACTAGAAAAAAAAACTCAAGCGTCATAGTCTCATGACTTAATTTAATCTCTTTCTCATCTTCCATCACATCCTCATAGTGCCATGTATATGGCAACCTTTGTTATTTCATTTTTGTCCACTAAATTAGCTTATGTTTAAATCTTAACCTTTTTATTAGAAAAATATTTAGGTTAATTAATATTTTTATTTAGTTTTCTAATAAGCTTATGCTTGTGGATTTGACTATATTTAATTAGCTACTCAAAGTTGCTAGCTTAATGTCCATCTATACCAACTACACCATATATGCAATAAACGTTTTGATGAACTATAACCTTTTACATATTCAAAATTTAAGGATAATGTATAAAAAAGAAAGTTTTAGCCCTTAACAAGATCTACAAGTTTCATAGATTCCAAATAGTTAATGAGTCTTAAAGCAGATCCTAAACCCATATTCCATAACAATAAGCAAAAAAAATACATTTTAGTGAACTTTGGACCTATTTTAATAAGACATGATTTGTAGAACCTTTTGCTAGCTACAATTCTCAAATTATACACACGAACTAACTCTCAATACTTGAAAAGTTATGCCTCCAAAGTAGGCGTTAAAATCAGCCCACACTTAATGAAATTTTCAATTCAACCTATAGAGACCTAAGTTCCTTTGCAAAGTAATTTTCAACTCATTTGGAATTTGAATGTACTAGTGAGAGTGCTACAAAGAGTAAACTTACAAGAAAATAAAAAAAGGCCTATCAAGCTGTTGAGGGCTAAGAGGTGTTTGTATTTCCTAGCATATCCTAGACTTTCTCCAAACTCATAGAAATGGATTGCCAGGAAATACCTAACAAGGGAAAACAAAAGGACTAAGATGCAAAGTCATGATATTGACATTGAGGCATTTGCTTGAAGGTTCAAGTTCAACCGCTCAAGTCTTAAAAACTCAAGAACAGATTGAGATAGGTAGCATAAGGTTACAAAGGAATCCAACCAAAAACATGTCAAAGAAAAATGTGAAGAAAAGATCCAAGATAGAAGAAAAGGGAAAGAAGAAGGATGACATGACAATGATAAAATCTAGTAGAGAAAAACACCAAGGTCTGTAAGCCCTAATTAAGAATAATTAGGATTAGTCAAGGATAGGATTGCAAAGTAACACTAGAGGTTGATGCAAAAGGAGAAGGAAGTTTAACAATAGCACAAGAACACAATTAAGAACTCATTGAGGGAATGGCTAGAAGTGATCATGGGTAAATGGCTACTAAACAACTATTAGGTCAAAACTTGATAAACATTTTAGACTTTCCCTCCAAAGCAAGGAAAGCCCACATCATTGCAAATGAGTCATGAGTATGGCAATACAACAGATGCAACTAAGACAACCATGTCCTAACTAAATGCATTTCTGGAGCCCCAAAAGGAACATTAAGAAAAATGGAGAATCTAATGCAAGAAAGTCTATCTTGTACCATCAACAAGCATGCTAATCATAATTTAATCAACCACAAGAAGAAGAACAATAGCAATCTTCTCAAATCTTCATGTAGCATCATATAACAATTCTCCCATGGATTTATCACAATAGATCTTCAACATATTCTTTATATTTTTTATAGAAACCATCAAAGAACCACAATGAAACCAAAGAAATATAATCTTTGAATGGAAATCATCACATAGTATTCATCTTTCATCATCCTCATAGTCTTCATAGTCTCTCTCATGTAGATACACATTTATCCCATAGAACACTTACAAAGATATACAAAGCAAAAATAGAACAGAGACAGACTCAACAGAAGCTCTACTATAGAGGGTCTACAGTACCACATCTCGAGGCCATCCTAACATAACACCATTTTGATGAGAAATGAGCATGTTCACATGGAAAAAACATAAAAAGCATGTAAAAATAAACCCACAAACACGCAAAAATAAATAACGACCAATTCGCGCATCGAAAAGATGGGATAGAAAAAGAAAAAGTGTCCAAGAAAGGGGGAAGATTAGGGCTATCACATCCAACTATAGCTTCAGTGCAAAAAAGATGTGTTCGCATGGAAACACATTTAATTCATGTAAAATTCTTCAAAAATTAACATCTCATGAGTCATTGCTCGAAACCATGGGCTATAAAAAGGAAAAGTGATCTATTCAAAGGGAAAAATAGGGCTGGAGGGGCAGATTACAATTTTGGTAAACATAGGATGCCTAGGGCTGTAAAAAGGAAAAGTGATATGTTCAAAGGGAAAAACAGGGCTAGAGGGGCAGATTACAATTTTGGTAAACATAGGATGTGTTCACCTTGGAGGATCAGCTAAACAACCGAAAGGGCAAGAGAAGACCATGGGAATGGGGCAAAATAGGTTGGGTGGGGGAGGGAAGGGACCTCAACAAGGCATAAAGAAAACATGAGATCGTATAAGGATCAACTAAAATGATATTCATAAATGTATGCAAACAAGACATGAGGCAGGGATACATCCCCACATTTAAGACGTGAACATATCAATTTGACTAATCTTTAGGGACATAACACTTGACCATGACACGTACCCATACATCCCCACACTTAAGACATGACATATGCATAAATGAATGCAAGAGGTAGGGTTAGAAACACTTGGCCCATTCAATTGGTTGATGTAAATCGTCGTCGACACGCATTGGGGAGTTGAAGTCATCTACAGGAGATACCAAGGTTCACCATGGCACACTTCTGGCAGCATGGCAAGGATCATGCAATAGCACCCAAGGAGGTAGCATCATTGATGAAGAACTGGTAAGCCATTGACAACGAAGAAGACAACACTCAATCTTGACAGTCACTTATGTTGGGAAAATGTATAAGTTGCTCATCCCATAGCTCACATCACTCGAGATATAGGAGGGAAACCGAGTTCCTCACACCCATTGATGTAATCCTTATTGTCACTTGTGTGAAGGTTGTATGCCTTATGTATAACTGATGGTGCAACAATGCATCTTGCTCTATGCTGGCATATGGTGGTGCGAGAAGGAAGGCCATGGAGCCTTATAGTGCCGTACACAGGAATAGATCGTGCTTTGTGCATTGAGAGGCCCATCCCATGCATGCAACACTCTATTCACACAACTCACCTCTCTTTTGGATTTAAAGGGGAAAAAACCGGTTACTGACCCCATCCTCTATCTCACACTCATTTGATAAATACAGAAGGCATCCCAGACTAACATCCCCATCTGGTTAGGATGAAAGCTTATGTCACTCAAGGGATTGTCAATGAGGATGGGCTTCATCTAGTTGATAACGTAAACTTGTATCAGTTGATGAGGATATATACTTAGGGATGTAGTCAACAAATGTGAAACTTCGATTGCAGTTGAGAGATGTCATCTGATGTAGTAGTCAGATGCATTGATGGAGTTGTAGGATACAATGCACCAAGGGAGGTAGTTTTGGAATTGCATCCTCTAGAAAGGTTGACTGAGGAATCAATTGATTTGTATTGTGGGGTGTTGCTACCTTTTCCATAGCCAGCTTCCCGTCCAAGGGTGTTTCCTACCTTTTCTTGGAATGAGGCATCTTATGAAACAAGGAATTTTTTCATTTCCTCCCATAATAGTTTTGCTTATTTTATTTTTTTCTCATTTTTTTTCTACTCCCAAGGGTGGTTCCATATTTTCTCTTGACATGACAAGGACCAAAGTCATTTTCTCCCATTATATATATATATATATATATATATATATATATATATATATATATATATATATATCTCTCTCTCTCTCTTCTTTATCTTTTTTAAATTCCAAGAGGAGAATGGCAGGAATACCATGTATCATAACCATTCTCGCCACCTTTGCTGGATCAAATGAGAAGGGAGCAAAGTAGGGGTGGGAGATAACTATGAGGGATCAAAGTAGGGGTGGGAGATAACCGTGAGGGGCTAGAAGAATGAGGCCACCTCACTAGGATGAAAATGATGACTATCCAGCATGAGAATGATTACAATGCGATGTCTAAAAGGGAAAGGATGGATCGACTGTGATTGTTAGGATCCCAGGGAGGGAAATACTTCTTTAGGTGATAGCCATTAATTAGTAAGGGATCATTAGAAGCATCAATGGCCTACACTTGAATAGAGCCATTAGGGTTGACATCAAGTACCTTATAGAGGCCCATCTAATGCTATTGTAGTTTTCCTAGGAATTTGCCAAATCATGAATCATAGGTGAAGACTAGGTAAGCCTTGCATCGAGCCTGGGTAGCTTCCATACATTATAGGTCCATCTTGTGAGTCTCATATAGACATTCCAATTGCAAGAGATGGCGCTAAAGGGACTTACATTGCCTAGGCATTCTTTGATAGCCACTCACAAGGGAAGGTAGTTCTAGCTCTATCGGGAAAATGACTTATGTACCATACACCAACTGGAAAGGTGTCTGTCCTATAGTAGACTTATGGGAGGTTTTTGCACGCCTAGAGGGCCTTTGTAAGTCAATCATCCCAATCACAGTGATGTGTAGCAATCTACCTTATTAGGATCGAGCAAAGGATGCAATTGATAACTTCGACTTGGCCGTTGGCTCTGGGGTAGTAGGGTGTGGACATAATAGCAGGTCTTATAAAGCTCTATCAGCTCTTCCATAATCTTATTCAGAAATTGAGTACCTTTGTCACTAACAGACTCTAAGGGACTACCAAAATAGGTAATGATGTTTCCATACAAAAAGAGGGCCATGTTATTGCCATCATCCCGCTTCAGAGCTTTGGCTTCACATCACTTTATCACATAGTCTATGCATACCAAATATATCTATTTTGCTTCCTTTTGGTTGGCGGACTAATGGGACCAATGAAATCAATGCCCTATTTCTCGGATAGCTTTAGGGAAAGGATGGGCTGGAGGGGCATAGTTTTGGGTTTGGTGGGTTTTCCCATATGTTAGCAAGCATCATAATGTTTGCAATAGTCATAGGCATCTTTGTGTAATGTAGGCCACCAATATTCAATGAGCAAAGCTTTTCTAGTTGTCGCTTCTCCTACAAAGTGTCCTCCACATGGCTCATTGTGGCATGCTTTCATAACTATCCCAATCTCATCTCTTGCAACACATCTACACAACACTTCATCCTTGCTTCTCTTGTATACATAGCGCTACCTAACAAGGTGTAGGGAGCTGATTCCAACGAAAGCTTCTTCTTCTCATGTCTGGAGATGCTAGGAGGATACTGTTCAGTAGCCAAAAGGTTATCTATGTCTACATACCATGGGTTTATAGTCTCGACCAGAAACAAGGAAGCATTAAGGAGGTCTGGGTCACCCTGCTCCTCTTCATCACTCTAAGGGATTTGCAATAGATGATCGGCCAACACATGGGAGCGATCGGGTTTGGTCACCACCTCAAAATCAAATTCCTAGAATAGAAGGGTCCATCTCATCATTTGGCCTTTCACATCTGCTTTGCTCATCAGGAAGGACATGGCCGCATGGTTCACATAGAATTTGAAGTGTGTCGATAACAGTAGGTAGTGTCAGAATTTCTCCACGGTGAACACCATAGTGAGGCATTCTAACTCTGTCAATTGTGTAGTTTCTTTCATGATCAGTTGCTTTTCGGTTTGTGTAGTAGATAGGTTAATCTAACTTTAGAAGCCTTTTTGGCATATGACTACTCCTAGCCATTCAACTGATACATCAATGTGCACATGGAATTCCTTCGTCCAATCAAGAGGTTGTAAGATGGATGCTTCATTTAGAAACTGCTTCAGAGTGTTGAACACTTTGTCACAATCAATAGTCCATGTAAACTCGACATCTTTTCTTAGGATCTTATGTAAAGGGATGCCTTTGTTGCAAAGTGTGCAATGAACTATCAGTAATCATCAATGAATGTAACAAAGTACTTCACACCACCTAGCAAGACTGACAGGGCATAGGACTACATACATCCGAATGAACAAGAGCCAAAGACTCACCCATGTGCTTCATGCTAGACTTCTTATGCATACTATGTGTCTGCTTGCTATATAAACAATGATCACAAGACTCAAAACACTTATACTCTAGAGGTGAAAGATACTACAAATTGGTAAGCATTTTCATTCCTTTCAAAGACATATGTCCAAGGTGATGATGCCAAAGAGATACATGTGGAACTGCACCCACATCCAAACTTAGCACCATGCATAATAACAAGATTTCCATGGGTAATCTTTCATGAGGAATCACCAAAAGAGACAACATAACTTGCATCATCCAAGGTGCAATCAAAGATAAGACTCTTCGTGAGAGCCAAGACACGATGTATATCATGAAGAGTAAACATGTTGCATGAACCAAGGACATCACCAATACCAACTATCTCCAATGCTTGGTCATTATACAAACAGACAGATCCACTCATATTGTGATAGGAGTGAAACCACTCTCAATGAGGGGTCACATGAAAGAAAGCCCCTGAATCTATTCTACTTTTCTCTTTCCCTTTTCCTTGCACTTGTCTTTATAGCACTTGTCTTTATACATTTTATGGCATTGTGGTCGAATATGACCTAGCTTTTCACAATAATGACAAGACTGGACTTATAGCCTTGGGACTTGCTATGAGACTATCCATATGTCCTAGACTAAGACATATTAGAGTCTCTACCACTGTAATTTTCATCTTACCGGCCTCTCACAGTCAATGCACATGATGTATAGGAAGCATCCACATTCTTTCTATTCACCTATTATGTCAAGAGAACGCTCTCAACATCCTATAATTTCAACCCATCCTTAACACAAAGAGCTATACAAAAAGTGTCTCGTGACTCAGATAGAGTACCAACCAAAAATAAAGGATACAAAGTATCCTTGAACTCAATCTCCTATGAAGCTAAATGGTTGATGATGGAGTGAAACTCATTCAAGTGTGTGGACATAGAAGTCCCTTCCTTCATGCATAGGTCTATCAACTGTTTCAACCAATATATTTGAGATACAAGACTTTGCTTGTCATAAAGAGTCTTAATCTATTTCCAAAGCTCATATGTAGTTTGATTTTCACTTACAACATTGTAGTGAACATGTTTAGAGAGTGATAAAATGATTGTGGACTTACATAGCTCATCTAGTTCATCCCAATCCTTAGCTGCAATGTTTTCATGTTTGGCACCCCTATTTTTGAGTGGTCTAACCTGCAATTTTGTTAACCCCATAACTTGTGCTATTTTTGGCATAATTTTTAAGCTTCAATGTAATAATTTTTTCCTCACATGCACATTTTATTCGTCAATTTAAATCCAAAACAATGTATCATGCCATGGTTATTAGATGATTAGCAATTGTAAAACCATGGTCAAGAGAAAGCCTTCCACATGAGATGGATGTGTTGGTTCTACTTCTTTTCATTTTAGCTGAAAGACCTATTTCAAAGGTTAGAATATCATGTAAAGCATTTTTAAGAATAATAAAAGAAAAGAGAAGTTGGAGGGGTCGTGTGAAGGAAGGTGGTTGGGGGTGATGTAACCACCTCTCACCCTTATCTTACACATGTTCTTTTCTAATGTTGTCTCCTTCGAACATGCCCTCCTCTTCAACCCAGAAAAGTTGGATGACTCCATTGCACGTTTCCTTGTGGATTTCTCTTCATGCCCCGATCCAGCTTTCGTAACTACATGTAATTATCTTAGGTTACTTAAATTATTACTTAAGAAGGACCCAACTCCACAAGAACGTGGCCTGCCTCCCCTCTTCTTTGACCCTAATGCCATCAACAGCTGTGCCATGGCGCATCTGATGATGAGGGCTAGCCTCCTCCCCTCTTTTTGCCTAGCTCTCCTAGAAGACATGAACGACAGCCAGTTCACTAGATGCAATCATCCTTTCCTCTCCACCACCTCCCTCCACGTCCGCATGAATCTGAAAGGATACATGCAAAGCTATCAGTTTTTTAGCAAATCCATCCAACCCCCTTGTCCGCCTAATTTAGATGATGAGAATTAGACACTGGCTATCATTCTACTAGTGTAATACTATTATTTTTAATTAAAAAACAAAAAAAAACAAAAAAACAAAAAAAGAAGAAAGAAAGAAAAAAAAAAGCATGAAAGGAAAAGCAAGAAGAACATTACACACGGAATGAACAAAACAACTCACTTGCAAAAGCACTTAGCACCACATAAAGCACGATCACTACACCTAGGGGTCCTCAAGTTAGGCCTTAAGCAGGTACCTAGGAAATGGTATCATCATATTGATTCATTTATGTGGTCGTAATCTTACTCCCATAGTGATATGGATCCGTGTCTCTATATAAGGAAGGCTCATAATGGCAACCTTATTATCTCGGTACTTTATGTGGATGATATATTGATTGTTAGGAAAGATCATGATGAGTTGGATGCTTTGAAAACTCAACTCAAGAAGAGCTCTAAGATGAAGGACATGGGGTAGTAGGCCTCACATATTCTTGGGATGTATATCACACATGTGATCGCTCTCAGGGGTTCCTTTACTTGTCATCACAGAAGGAGTACATACAGAAGGTCCTTAATTACTTCCATGTGCAAGATATTAAGCATGTTCATTGTCCTTTACCTTCCCATGTAAAGGTGAGTTAGCCATATTTTCCCTAGTTAAATGAGCAAAAGATCAAGATGGCCAAGATCCCTTATGCATCCACAGTGGGCAATTTGATATATCCCATGATAGCCACTTGCCTTGACATAGCATTTATAGTGGGATTTTTTGTACACTATATTGCTACACCTAGCCGACAACATTAGGATATTGTGAAGGATATCAAGAGATACCTGAAAGGGACTATCGACATGAGTATTTGCTATGGTGATTAGGATATTATAATCGTGAGTTACACTGACTTTGACTATGTAAGACATGGAGATAGTAGGAAATCCACTTCTAGATATGTCTTCATTTTTTCCGAAGGTCTTGTTTCTTGGATGTCCAGGATGCAAAAATACATGACCTTATCTACTATTGAGGTAGAGTATGTTGCAGCCATCGAAGCTTGCAAGGAGGCCCTATGATTAGGTCTATACTACATTCAAACTCTATGAGTGCTATTCAGTTGGCCAAGAACCTAATCTTCCATGAGAAGATAAAGCATATTGAGATACACTATCACTTTATCAAAGAGGTGCATTATTACTTTACCACAGAGAGGTAGTAGAGGACAAGTCTATTGAGCTTGTTAAGATCTCTCAATTAACCAAAATCCTATAGATCTACTCAATAAAAATCTCTTAGTCAAATGTTTTGGCTTCCTTAGGGAGATGATGGGCATAGGACAAGATAATATATTTCGTCATCTGTTTGTACTCTATGTACATTGGTATTTTGTCACTTTTTTTTGTTCTCTTCTCACTAGAGGCACATTTTTCTTTAAGTGGGAGGTTGTTGGGAGTAAAAACATTGATGCCTATATTGCCCTGTACTTACTTTACACACTGTGTCCATATACTTGTACACTACAACTGGTGGGCAACCATCACTATCACTCCATTCTTTATTCTTTTAGTGACTATTGAATAAGGGAAGGTCAGTCACACATTGTGACTGATGGAGTTCCCACATATGGTGTCTCTCTCTCTTGCTCTCTTACTCTGTCTACCATAGCTCTTGCTTTCACTTGTATGCTTCCACTCAGGATTTACCTTTCAATTGCAACAATGAGGTAAGGTAAGATACATGAGTTTAATATACCTCAAAGCTAGTCTTTTATTCTTACTTTCTTGGGTTGGAGAGAAGGATGCATGGTTAAATAGAGCAAAGTTTTGAGAAGAAAAGGTTAGATATTGTCACCAAAGCAAGTTATAAAGAAACATTTCGTTACATCACAAAGACCAAGAACATAGAACTCTAAGACCTAGACTATAGCTCAAGATTGATTTTGTTGTGTGTTTTTACCTCGATCACAGTCTTAATCCTCAAGACCATACCTCTCAAGGTTCTCATTGACCAAATGATTGATCTAGTAAATCTAGAAACATCAAATCCCAAGCCAAGCATAGAGGCATATCAGAGAAAATCCAAGGACAATTGTGCCTGGTACATGAGAAAGGAGAATGATACTAAGTCAATAATTTGAGGAGACAAAGTTGAAAGACAAGAACATGAAGAGATATGGCTGAGAGAATATAAAAGAATTGATAATCTTTGAAGTTTGAAAGAGAAGAAGCACACAGAAAACAAGACTACACAAGGACTTCACCTTGTAAGAAGAGTCACAAGTTCCATTCAACCATTGAGAGCATGATACTTAGTTGTCATGCTTAATAGTGGACAAGACTAAGAACTCCAACCATCCTTAAATCTATAAGTCAACTAAGAACATCCTTATCTAAATATCCATAGATAAGATGATCGAGCTAGCAATAAAAAGGCCACAGCTAAGTCAAATGGACTAAACAAAGACCAATAAATTTACAAAGGTTGACCTAAGATGTATTGATTGCAGCATCACTCACTTGTATCATGATTATCCAATACACAAGGCATCTTGTAGTACCACACCTGGGTCTATTCACCCTAATGTCCAAGAGGTTAAAGCCATAAACATTGACCCAAAAGATGAAGAGCTAATACCTCTAGCATATCTTAGGGTCAAACAAATTGCCAAGTAAGAGCTCATCATTAATTCTCTCATTGATGAAGGTTTCGATTACAACATTTTGGATTATGAATCATAGACTAAGATTGGATAATTTGAACTCCTCCCTATAAATGTGGGTATCAAACCATATGGATGTTCACCCTATTCCCTCCTAGGTAGATGTAAAATTATCTTAATTGTAGAGATTGAAAAGTATGCCCATTATTTCCTATGTGCTTCCAAATCATGAGGATATGGGGAATGAATTTTTCCTTGAAAGACCTTTCAAGCGCTCAGCCCAATGTGAACTGGACTATGCAACACACTAGTAGATACACTTGAGCTTGCCAAGCATTAAGTTAATTATTACTTTCTACAAATGTGACCTTGTTTCTTCTCTATGGAAAAGTAAGAATCATGTTTCAAAGTCACATAAGAGACCTAGTAAGGATGGACAGAGAATTCTAAAAGAACTACTCAAGGCACATCGTGATAAGAGAGAATTACTTAGTAGAAATCCTCTTAGAACCAGAGCAATGACCCAAGAGCCGCTAGAAACTATACAATGGCTTTTAAAGTTGTTAAGTAAATGAATGCATATGGAAGGAAGAGGAGACCCAAATCCATATAATGAGAAGTGTCAATGTAGAGCTAGCACCAAGTTGTAATGGATTTCCAAAAGAGTTTCTGCATGCTCAAGAGTTTTACATGGAAAATCAATGGATTTGGTTGTGTAAACTATAATCTACTTGTGAGCAAACTAAGTGCAAATGGACTATGTGTGAATGATCTAGATACAAATGAGCTCTGTGTGAGAATGAATTATGTGCAAGTGAAGTGTTATATGTTAGAGTGCTAGAAGGGAGGTGTCAATCAGGATCAAGGCAACTAATGAGAATGAAGAGTAATCAACCAACTCAATATATGGCAACAAGTGACAACTAACTAAATAGTGAAAACAATGATCGCATATTTGATTCTTGAATATCACGTTTATATTTGTAGAAGTGTTAGACAAATTGTTCAAGTGAAACAAGTTTGAGTTTTGAGTTTTATGCTTTACATTTTTTATTTTTGCAAGATACATCTATAATATTGACACACGGATTGTTCAAGTAAGAAGAGTTGAGTTTTGAGCTTTGTGTTTTTGCTTTAATGTCACAACCAAACAAGTATGATAAGTATGATGTATCTTCAATCCACAATAATGTCACATGGTTTGTTTAAATAAGAAGAGTTTGTGTTTTGATTTTTGAGGCTTACATTTTGTGTTTTTGCTTTTTTTGTTAGAGTTTTGTTGTATTTTTGAGTTTGAGTTTTGTGTTTTTTTGTACTCTAATAAATCCAATCTTTCCAATATCACTTCAAAGAACCATTTCCTCTCAATTCGGTCTTTCTAAACTAGCCACATGTGTTTTAGAGTATGCAAGCCACGAGTGTAGACGATCAATATCCCATTGATCCCATTTATACTCAACCACGTGAGCATCCTATTTTTCCATATGGTAGGAATCTGAGAACATCAATAGTTGCACCATCCTTTGATTTGACAAACAGAACCAAAATGTTGGGCTAAACACATAACAATCAAGACATTGGATGGACTTCTATTCTTTCGGAAGCTGTAGCTCACTTTGATAATAATCTCTCACCTTTTCTTCTCAACATTCTGCTCTAACTAACTATGCATCCTTCTCCAACCAAGAGAGTTAGAATACAAGACTAGCTTTCAAATATAGTAAACTTTGCTATCTTACCTTCCCACATTATGCTATGAAATCTTGAAGCCTCCAAGATGGTTCTACAACCCAAAGAACACAATCCAATGTTGTCACTCCACATCCACCACCAAATGTGTCAATGTCGAGAGAAGAAGTTTGAGAAGAAGAAGAAGAAGGTGAAGAGCTTCACCATGTTGGATCCCTCATTCTCTTGCAATCTCACAATTTCACACACAACTCCAAACTCAAACTGTTTACCATGAATAGAAAGAAGAATAAGAAAAACAAGAACAAGATTAGAGCTTCAACTTCCCTTAGTCCCTCACTCAACACCTCTCTCTCTCTCTCTCTCTCTCTCTCTCTCTCTCTCTCTCTCTCTCTCTCTCAAATGGAGAGTAGATGATGGAATCAAAGAAGTGAATGGAAAGCTTCAATAGTTGCATTGACAAAGCTTCTATAGCATGGATGCACTAAAAGGATAATTGTGCCAATGTTTGATCCACATGTTGTTGTAAGATAGTACGTTATGATTTTCTTCTTTATTGACTTGTGCGGCCAACTTGAACTCCCTCTTAGAAACTATTCTAACTTGTAGGTAGGTTGGGGGCATTAGGGTTCATCATCATCTAGGTCAAATTGTTGAGGGTTGATATGACTATGTTTTTTGCTACTTTTTGTTGGATTTTTGGGTGATTATTGTATGACATGAAGAATGATTGATTGGTTTGAAAGTGTTTGAGAAAGCTTTGGATAAGGTTTCATAGGTTTGAGAAGCTTATGATATTTTTTAGTGAAGATATGATATGCTGAAAGGTTTTGTTGAGTGCATGATAGGTTCTAATTGGTTTTGTTTTGGTTTTGTTTTGTTCTGATCACTTTTTGTATGAGAGATTGGAATGATTATTGATGGTGCTTAAGAGTGTTTGGAAGCTTATTGAATGATTCTTGATGATTTTGACTAGTTTTAATACTTTTTTATGACCTTCTGTATGGTACTGTAGACCCTCTGTAGTAGACCTTCTATGTAGAGCCTCTATCTCTATTTTATTTTTGTTCTGTATACCTCTATAAGCATTCTATGGGATGAATGTGTAGTTTGGAAAAGTTCTCTAGTCTTGGGAAGAGATGAATACAAGTTTAAAATAGCTCAAAGAAGTAGAAGAAGTAACTGTTGAAGACTCAAGTGAAGACTAAAGTAATAGTGACATGGTTGAGCTCATATCTTCCAAGAGACTCATGTAAAATGCTGGCAAGAGAGTGGTCCTCAACATGAGGCGAGTCATTGCACAACTATCTATTCTGGTGACGCCAAAGTGCAATGGTGGCAAGTGCTCTTCATGTGGTACTGGCTTTTGTTTTAATAGGATTTGCAAGAGATGGAGGTAATTATAGGTGGTAAAAGGAAGGCGGGGTCAGGGCATGCTGTGAACTCATCTAGGAAGTGAGTGATGAAAGATCAGAGGTCTTGAACTCATCTAGGAAGTGAGTGATAAGGAACTCATTATCTTCTCTTTTCAACCTCTCCTCCTCTTTAGCTACTTCCTCTTTCTTTCCTCCTCTACTTTTCAAGATTCTTATTCAATCTTCTTTAGCTATTCATTCTCATCCTCTTGCTTCTTTCTTTGCTCATCCTCTAGCTTCTTTGACTCCTCATTTGTAGCTTCTAAGTCTTTGTCTTTAGTTTCTGTTGTCTTCTTCTTCTTCCCTAGAATTTCCACCTTCATCTTTCCTTTTCCTTATCTTGATAGAGTTGAATCCTCCTCTCCATGCTCGCTGGTAGTCCTTTCACTTGAGACCTCTTGTTGTTGCTGGGCATGGAGCAATGCTTCTCTCTTTCTTGCAACTTGCTCAGCTTCTTCTCTTTGCACCCTTGTTGCTTCTTTGTCTCCTAGGTTTCCTACTATGGAGAAGGAGACTAGAGTTTGCATCTGTAGTGGCGATTGAGTTGGTGATTCATGGGCAAGGGAGCGCTCTAGAGTCTCTTCCACAACTTCAGGTTTTTCCACATCTCCAATGGCCCCCCTAGATAAATGCGGTGAGCACACCTCCAAATTCTATGCTTGAGGCCTTGGATGATGGTTTCTTCCATACCTTCCCTGCTATGGAAGCCGGGGACTTCTCGCCTGCTGGTCTTGCATTTGTGGCTAGTGCCTTTGCTGAAGCTTCAATGGTTTCCTCACATAGCCATTCCAATTCACTTTGTCTAAGGACTTGGCCGTGAGGTTCTATAGCAATGGCACTCCAATCCTGCTCATTAAAGCATTGTACCTCTGGCTGGAGAACATAGCATGGATTGTCTTCACCTGCTATAGCCTTTGACCTCAGGGTCTAGAAGATTAGCTAGGCTGACTTTGTCGTTGGTGTGGACTAGGGCCCTGTCCATTCCTAGCATGCTGTGGACATCTCTCTTAGGCTGCCTCTCAACTTTGTTGACCAAGCCTAGCGCTATTTCCACCATTTTGGGGCTCAATTCAACTTCGACCCTATGGGTTTCTTCTCCTTATCTCACCGTTATAGTGCCATGGTTCTTGTTAGCATCAAAAGTTTGTTGGAATTCTGTGTACTTATGATGTAATCCATATCTTGTCCGACCTTCTCTACATGCTCAAGTTGCATTGGTTGACAATCTTCTTCATAGCCTGTTCTTGTCCGTGCACTTGTGATGTAATCGATATCTTGTCCAACCTTCTCTACATACTTGCTTAAGTTACATTGGTTTACAATCTGCTTCACAGCCTATTCTTCCATGGCCACGTCTTCCAAGTTTAGGATATTCCTGAACTTAAATTGGTTAAAGGCCCTTTTTTTTGCCATCAGGCTGTACTTTTGTTAACCCCAACACGAAGAAAGCAAAGCAAAAGGAAATAAAAAAGACGTAGGGCAAAGGCGGAAAAAAGGTAGCCCGATTGAAGAAAGAATAGGAGAAAAGGCCAAAAGCGCAAGGGCAACCTTAAAAGTCCAAGGCAAATGCAAAAGGGAAAAGGTGCATTTTAAAATAAAAAGGCGCACCCTGAAATCTTGTAAAAGAGCGCCATGCAATTTGTAAATGTAGACGGGCGGTGAAAAGGAAGCTAGGAAGATAGAAGGACAATGGGAAAAAGGGCCTAGGCTATGGCCGGCCATGTAAAAAAGGGAAAAAGGGGATGACCGCCCAAAAGGGATTTAGAGTTTTGTATATAAAGTTGAAAAGTGAATGAGAAGCTCATTCTTGTGTGTGGCCAAAAGTAGCTCTCCTCTTCTTCTTCTTCTTCTTCTTTTTCTTGCTTGCTTGAGCTTGTGCTTGAGAGAGGGAGTGTGAGAGTGTGAGGGAGTGAGTGTGTGAGGGTGAGGGACCGAGGAGGAGAAGCTCTCCATCTTCTCCTCTCTTCTTCTATTCTCTTCTCTTCTCTTGTCTTGCTCGCGGACATGGAGCTTGGAGTGTGGAGCTTGAGGATGGAGTTTGCTTGAAGCTTGCACTTGGATCGTGGAGCTACCGGAGTGCACGGGAGAGGAGGTAACTCGAACGGCATCAAGGTAAGCTCACTACACCCGTAAGGTAGGCATTGCGCGTCAGCTATGTGAGAGGTAGCCATTAGTGCTCGGCTTGGAACGCTTGAAACAATAAGCGATCCGAGGGTCTCGGCGGTTGAGTGAAAGCTCCCACATTTTGGTTCCGTTGCCGGGACCTATGGATTCAAGCCTTGAGCGATTGCACGCTTCGAATAGAGCATCAAAGTAAGGGTTTCCCCTGGTGCTTGAGATAGGTAGGAAGGGAGGGGGTTGAAGATGGTATTCGATCTCCTTGGCAAGTAGGTTTTTTGATTTTTTGAGATTTATGTTGTGAGATGGAGTAGTGTAGGTATTTACTTTGTGATTTGGATACATTCAGGATAGGAAAAAACAAAGAAAAAGAAACAAACAGTAGGGTTCTCTGTTGCTGTATAACATGCTAAAACAGGGAAATAGGGGCACAGATCCTTGGAGTGCCATTTGATTCGAGCATCACAGTGGTTCTAGGCATGTCTGGCATTTCCTTGTAGTGTCTTGCATCTATCTGGAAGGCATTGGACGATTTGGTGTAGTAGACGTCAGCCTAGAAGCATCGTGTGCAACTCGTGGGCCGTCGGCTGTGTAGTCGGACCAGGCTGTTCGAGTCCCAGAATCGGACGCTCTTCCGATCGGACCACTTGGACCGCTCGGACGCTTGGACCATTCGGACCAACCCGTTCGATTTTGGAAATCGGACCACTCGGACTCGGACGCTCGGCAGACATCGGACCAACCCATCAGACTCGAACACTCGGACACTCGGACCACCCAAAATCGGACCAGTCAGAATCGGACCAATCCAGAATCGGATCACCCTGTCCGATTCGATTCCCAAAATCGGACCACTTTTTTGATCCGACTCCCAGAATCGGACGTGACCAAAATCGGACCACTGGGCCGATCGGACCAACCCAAAATCGGACGTTCGATTCTGATAATCGGACTCCTGAAAATTGGACATCTGAGAATCGGACAAAAAACTGTCAAAATCGGACAGGTATCTAGAACACAAATTTTGACACATCTAAACCCCGAGATTGACCCCAAAGGCTACCTAGAGCTAAAGGCACATCACATATCCATCATCGGGCTAAAATTTAGAGCACGTAGTTCAAAATTTGGCTATAAACGGTCCTCCAAATTGCATATGGCGTTTACCGTAACGGCCCTGCGGGCTGGGGGAGACTGCCCCCCCCCCCGGACCCCTGCAGAGGGGGCTCTGCCCCCTCCGCACCTCCCCCAAGTAGGTTGGAGAGAAAACACGCGCCATGACAGGTCCTCCAAATTGGACCCTAGTGTAGTAATGGCTCTACACGAGCATGGATTCTCACTTGCAAAAGAGCAACCAAAAGCCCATACCCAAACAGAGAGAAACAAAGACCCTAGAATATCAACGGGCCAATCTAGCCATCAAGGGCAAAAAGGCCACGCCACAAGAACACAAAGACATTGTGTTCATACCATGTCTAGTTAGAGCGAAATGCAGCATCATCAAGCTATCAATGCGAGGATGACTAGACATGTCACTCTTGATGAGAGATGTACCTTGAGCAACACTGCACAGACGACCCAAGACATTGGTGGAGAATCCACGTCTGGTCATGCAGGTGGGGACTCAAGGGCATTTGTCAAAAGGCTTAAATTTACAAGCCAGGACCCAGAAGATGAAGACATAGTACCACCTGCTTATCTTAGGGTCAAACTCACCGCGAAAAGAGAGCATACTATCGATGCTCTGATTGATGAAGGAGCAGATTTTAATATCTTGACCTATGAATCATGGACCCTACTAGGCCAACCAGAGCTCACACCAACTAGTGCAACTCTTAGCCCTTATGGGGGACACCCACAAGCACTCATAGGGAAGTGCAAAATCCTTGCGACAATTGAAACAGAAAGCTTGCCTATCCTATTTCATGTTCCTCCAAATAGTACTAGCTGCGGAAAAGAAACCCTCCTAGGAAGACCCTTCAAAAGGGTGACCAAGTGTGAAGTCGACTATGTAGCACAGAGGATACACCTGACACTACCGGGTGTGAGGATAGTCACCACCTTTAGCAAGGGTGACCTCATCGAACCTCAAGGGAAAGGCAAGGAAGGTGATGACATAACAGTCAAGCCTACAAACGAGGGCAAGGACTTGTTGGAAGAGTTGATACAAGCACAGGTCGAACAACGAGAACAAGTGAGTGAGGCCATGCTTGAAACAAAAAAGTCAGGAGACAAGGCCAAGGATGGAGTTGGGACTTACAGATATCGTAGAAGACCACGAAAGAAGTCCAAGTCTTATAGACGGAGGCGTCGGTGGAGAGCTAGCACAACGCCACGATGGATATCCAAGGCGTTGCTTCGGGCTCAAGGGCATTATGCAGGCAACCGATGGATTTGGGTACCAAAACCCCCTGCTAAGCCACCTCTGATAGAAGCCCAAATTATGTCAAAAGCAAAGAGGCATAGGAGGAAACCTAAATGAAAGTCCAGGTCTCGAACCAAAAATATTGGAGTGATTGAGCCCCTCATGATTGAAATCAAGAAGCCAAACATGACCTATCAAAAAGTAGATCCTCAGCCTAGCGTGCTTAGCAAGCAAATATCAGAGGTAACTGTCGAGCGTACACTAGGTTCACTAGTGCCCAAGGAGCCTTTGACTTTCCAAGAGGATAATAAGCACCACATGCACAACATTGTGCATAATAAGGCTGATTGCTCAACAAAGCTAATGATAGAATCGCCTAACAATCACGAGCAAATTCTCCAGTCAGTGCCAAGCCCATGTGGGAGTCCCAAATCTCCCACATCCTCTTCACCTAAATGGACACGAGAAGCACGACAACAGCAACCTCGTGCTGCTGCTCAATCTGCACAAGTGAATGCGCAAAGGGCAACAAAAGACACCACCACTTCCGATCGCCCTAAGGACTTAACACTGCAGTCTACCAATGGTAGCCCGTCCACTGTGCTAGCCACCACTACTTCCAATCAGGGACCCCAACAGTCACAGCCTTTGGCCGTGACAACACCCCTTGCGGAATGTGTCCTTAGTAGCTTACCAGTGAAGGAGGTATTGTAACCAAATCCCTTGACAACTCCAGCACTTTCAGAGTGCCTAAAGCCTAGGCTGGAGGAGTTAAACACAAGGGAGTTGGCTGAAGAGCTAGACTCTCCAAAAAGGGAGGCAGCTGTATCCTCAAACCTAGCAAGGCTATTCCGCAGGCCACGACTATGTCCCATAAGGATATGCTAGAGAAAGAGAATGCTGAGGCCCCAAGCACATCAACGGTTGACCTGGTCGAGGGCCTTGACCCGTTAGATGCACCTGCACTGACCAAGAAAAAGAGGAGAAAACAACGAAAACAACAACAGTTGCAGGTGGTTGTGGACCCCAAGAACATTGGGACGAAGAGTGCTGGAAAGCTGATGAATAAAGCATCGAGTCCATCTACCAATGAGCCCACTGATGCCTCTCCTAATAGCGGTGAACCCTCAGATACATCCGTGTGCTCTGAAAAACCAAAGCAACCGTTGCCATCAACAGTTGCTTGCAACACTCTATCCACTGACAATAGAACTCATATTGACCAATCAAGAGTGGATACAACACTGTCACAACAGGGTGACAAATCTATACCAGTCACATCCGAGAAGAACCATGACAAAATAGCAGCAAAACCTCACGAAAAACGCACAATCCCTAAGAGCATAAGCAATCCTAGCGTTGACCAATCTTGCTCATCTAGGCCTGAGCCCCCAGCCATGCTAAAGCCTAAGGAAACACTTAGAACTTTGCATGAGATAGCAACCGAGCAAGCCCTCGTTGAATATAGAAGTGTCACAGAATGCTTAATTGAGTTGGATGCTAAGCTCAAAGTGGTTGCACGTGTCTATGTCCTTGCGAACATGGGCACAATCCCCAAGGAGCAGCTTGGAGATTACTTGCCCTTTCCTCTATCCTGGGAAGAGCAAGAACATCTTAACGAGCACTACGATAGGCTCTTGCATGAACGCATGCGACTCATCTCTGACGAGGAGGCTGACGAACTGTGCTTAACCGTCACGTTCAATGAAGTGCTCTATCGATCGAATCTCGTAGACATAGAGCAACTAAAGCGACTGTCAGCAGACCAGAGTCAATTTGAGCAGCGTTGGTGCGAAAGCCGCGTTGTAATGGCCGAACTAGGGGCTCAGATTATGACGGTCTCAGAGGAGCGATTGGCCAAATGGCGATCCTAGAGAGACCCAACCTATGTGGCACCTACCTCCCTTCGAGTGCTGACTGCCATCCGGGGTATGGACTTAGCTGGAACTAGCCAAGAGAACGCTCTGTTTGATAAGGTTCTCACTGAGGAGGAGTTACATATAGCCAGTAGACTCGGACAAGGTTCCATGCTACTCGATGTGGCAAAATATCTATCGGTATTGAGTAAGCTGCCACGAATACTAGATGCGTGTGCCACGCTCCAGAATAATCCCGAGTTCTACAATTGGTTCTTATCCTCGTGAAGTGACATGGATTCATAAATATGTATATAAATAAACAATGATTTTTGTGTCACCCTGTATAGATACTATCAATACACACAAGCAATGATAGTCAAGCGCAGGGAGAAGAGTTGGGTTTGACAGGCTAAGCTCCTCAGGTCCTCCTCTCATCACACTTTTAAAAGTCGTGTGACCATTCTCACCTCCAAGTGAAGGGCATGCAACCCTCATTACCACCATAGGAAGCCTTGACCAACGACTTTGATGGTGTAGATGGGGCACCGTCCCTTTCTATACACCTTTCCCCCTTTCTGGTCTATCCTTCCGAGGAGGAGCCCTGCCTAAATCCATGAGCACCAGCCGATGTAACTCGGCATAAACCAAGATCTACTAATGGCATGAGGCTAAATATAAATCACGGGGCCATCCCTCTGCAACAAGCACTGCATGCCCTACCCCTCCCCTTCTCATCCTATGTGCTTGATAATCTGTACTATAACCCCTTACATATGAATGGCCTTATCATGTGACAAATCCTAATCCTTGATTCGCATCTTACAACCCCCCCCCCCCCCCCGCAAGGAAAACATGGAGAACCAAGGGCAGCTGGCTTGCAAAGACGCTCTCCTCTGCTGCTGCTGATAGGAACATGCAGCACACGCCCCTCCGCCGGTACGCTACGTGCCCACCCTCAAGAGATATGCGAAGAAGCGAGGCCCTAAGCGACACCGTCCTGGACGAAGGCCGAAGAACCCCTGGGCCAAGAAAGTTGAGACTCGAAGCAATGCGCAGCATGTGGCAACGCCAGTTGCACAGACCCCCAACGCACGCTCGGGCACCAGGTGCTCACGAAGTGACAAGGCAGCCAAGGATAGGGCAGAATTTAATGAATTGTTTAAAGACATTCTGGAAACGGTAGCGGCCCGGGACTACACCATTCATGTCCCGGCTGACATGTTCCCTACCCAACCACACGGGAGCCCCGCACCAGCAGAGCCCCAATCGCCAGACCACCCAGACTCGCCCCGCCTCGTACAAATAGAGTAGCTCCATGTTATATGAAAGACTTATCAAATGCTACCTGGCCATGACTTTTTATCTTTAAATGGTTAGGTGTTGACATGTTTCCCAATTGTATAAACTTTTCATATCTGCATTTAATATGTTTCACGTCGTTAGCAAAAGAAAAAGTTAATTAACGCAGGTGATAAATATCTAAGTCAACACCATGGAATTCAGATAAGTGATGTCTCCTTGCGTTGCACTGGTTTATAATAGTTGCGGCATATACCATGCATGTACTCTCATGAAGTGACAAGTGGATGCAGGATGATACAGGTCTTTATGTGAAAGTGTTCAATGCCCGATCACCGCACGACCACCAACCCCACAAAGAACCATTATGGAGGAAGTGACAGGAATACCAAGAAACAAAAGTCATGATGGAAACGCCACTGGATGAGAACCCAAGGACACCTCTACAGAAAAAGCACATATGGCACCTGAGCATGGCCAAAGCATAATCATCGATTACCTCCTCCTTCTTGGCTAAACTCTATGTTCCGCAAGAGCCACGCTTTCAACAAGGGCAAACATCTCTTCATCATCCAGGATGCAATTCACAAGATGCTCTACCCTTGTCCATGCATAGCTCACTCCAAGTGCTACCTCAATTGTTTGATGTCTCACATGTTACGAAGAGGTTTGCAAAATCTCAAGTGTATCTCTTCATCTCAACAACAGTTCCTCTAGCATCAAGGCTGGTGACACAATCATCTCTGTAATATCAATTCTTCATAGCCTTTGGATCCCAACATTTCTCAATCCAAATGAAAGGCTAACAGCTTCAATGTATGGCATTGATTGTATTCATTTTTTTCCACCAAAAAAAAAAGAAAGAAAGAAAGGAAAAAAAAGGAAAAAAAAAGCACACATGATCACAGCACCGCACCTAGGGGTCCTCAAATAGGTACATCCAGTGACCTTGGTCGGCTGGCTCCGTCCCTAATCCCCTAGCCCTTTGTACATCCCCCACAATTGTTCAGGGCACATTAAGGATAGAACATACCTAGGGAGCTTGCCTCGCCTATGGTTAGACCTGTCACCCTGAATCACTTGCACAATTCTTTTGCACTCATCTCAATGCCATTACAATCAACAGTGGTAAGCAAGGCATGAACGACAATGGAAAAGTACACCATACTTTTCAAGCACTACAAGTAGCCACTAGCTACCAGAGGCTAAGACATCAAAGAGCTCAATTATGCTACATTGTTGTGACCAGACCATAATGATGTCTCAAGCAATCTTCAAGTGTACTCCCCGTCTTCATCGACAAATTTTTCCATCAACTTAGCCCCTTTCTTCACTGCCCATTGCTATACCAGGAACCAGGCCGACAGTCTTCTAACTAAATAATACCTAAATATGCATGTGTACTCACTTAATATTCACACTATAACCTATACACGGTTTGGGTCCTCAAGTGCAGGACAATACTCCAGGCTTGCTTAGAGTTCGACCTGTCTCCCAAACTAATCAAAATATGTCTTGTGCACGATAAGAAGACTGGCACTACCCCTTAGGGAGAGACCACATGAGAGGTTTTCCAATTGCAGGTATTAACGACTCCAACGAAAGCGCCGTCACCTCTACATCAACACTCAACTCTAAAATCTTGTCCTTTACTTCATCATGCAAGACCACCAGAAAATCATCACGAGGAGAATCCACCATGAGCATCCCAAGAACACAACACCTGTGCCAGCTATGAGTAACCATTCCCAACAAAGAGTAGCCCTATCGCCACCTACAACAATCATATCACCAGCCAATCAGAACAGCAAAGTGCCACCAACGACCTTCATCTGCACCAACATCAGAACTCCTCCAAGGCAAGCCACAATAGTCTCTTCCACCTACGTCTTCGATGCAAGCTCCGCATGCTACCTACGACGGTGAGTGCCATGGGACTGGCACTCGTCTAGGAGGGGGTAATGTTAACCCAACAAGAAAGCAAAACAAAAGGAAATAAAAAAGACGCAGGGCAAAGGCGGAAAAAAGGTAGCCCGATTGAAGAAAGAATAGGAGAAAAGGCCAAAAGCGCAAGAGCAACCTTAAAAGTCCAAGGCAAATGCAAAAGGGGAAATGTGCATTTTAAAATAAAAAGGCGCACCCTGAAATCTTGTAAAAGAGCGCCGGGCTCTCACCCGTGCAATTTGTAAATGTAGACGGGCGGTGGAAAGGAAGCTAGGAAGATAGAAGGACAATGGGAAAAAGGGCGTAGGCTATGGCCGGCCATGTAAAAAAGGGAAAAAGGGGATGACCGCCCAAAAGGGATTTAGGATTTTGTATATAAAGTTGAAAAGTGAATGAGAAGCTCATTCTTGTGTGTAGCCAAAAGTAGCTCTCCTCTTCTTCTTCTTCTTCTTCTTCTTGCTTGCTTGAGCTTGTGCTTGAGAGAGGGAGTGTAAGAGTGTGAGGGAGTGAGTGTGTGAGGGTGAGGGACCGAGGAGGAGAAGCTCTCCATCTTCTCCTCTCTTCTTCTATTCTCTTCTCTTCTCTTGTCTTGCTCGCAGACATGGAGCTTGGAGTGTGGAGCTTGAGGATGGAGCTTACTTGAAGCTTGCACTTGGATCGTGGAGCTACCAGAGTGCGCGGGAGAGGAGGTAACTCGAACGGCATCAAGGTAAGCTTACTACACCCGTAAGGTAGGCATTGCACATCGGCTATGTGAGAGGTAGCGATTAGTGCTCGGCTTGGAACGCTTGAAACAATAAGAGGTCCGAGGGTCTCGGCGGTTGAGTGAAAGCTCCCATAACTTTGCCTACTCTTCTTCCGTGAATGGGAGCTTGCTACCTTTGTCTTGACTTGCTGCCATGTTGGATTCCTGTCATGACATCACAGCTCACCATTAGTTTTCTTGAGACAACTCTTTGCGACAAGATAACTAGATAATGAATGGGAGCTATGGAAAGGTGAAATGATTAAGTCTAGAATGAAAACTTTTGCTTTAAGCAGTCCACACATTCCAACAAAAATTCTTGAAATTTTCCTTGATCATAAGTTGACCTTCATTTGTCTTTTTTGCTTTTAAAATTTGGTTGAGATTTTAAGACATGTCTACCCCCTCCCTCTTAGGAATGATGTGAATCCTTCCTAGGATTGGACGATAAAGGGTAAAGGGCATTAAGCGCATGTTGTGGTGCTTCAATTTTGCATGACCCAAGCATAGAAGTGTGTGTTATACTCCAAGTGAGCATATTAGTCCATGTCATGAGGTCGAATGCTTCCCTTTCTTGTGACGTATCCTAATGCTACCACTAGTAGGACTTCATGCCTCTTTGTGCCCTCCCAGAAAGCATTTACATGCAATGACTTAGGCACTGAATTCAGTGTTAGGCTCAGTATTTGCATGGCTATGTCATGGTTATGCAAATTAACTACTCCTGGCTCTTTAGGTCCCTCTACCCACTGCTTTAACTCTTGCCATAATGAGGAACTTTGCCTTAGCAGATCCCCCAATGGCATTGGTAGAGTCATAGGGGCCAATATCAATGTTGTAAGCGTGCTACTAGCTACTTGCCTTTCATTATGCTCTACACTCTTTTGCAACTGCTCTTGGGTAGTTTTGCCCCCCCTGCGTGGCACCTAGGCTTCATCTTTGTGGTGCTACATGGGCTGTGGATGTTAGAATATTAGAATGTACTTATATAGACATGTACTTAGAGAATATCTAGGAAGACAATATCTAGATATCTAGAAAAACTAGATAAGATGGATCTAGAACATGTGGAGGATACTTCACTAAGAGAACCTACCATATCCATACCTTTATTGTATATATATGTGTACTCTCAACCATTGCAATGTAAGAGTGTAAGCAAGTGTGCAATACGAGTATTGGTTCATTCTCCATATCATTGTCTCATTTTCACTCTCTCTTTCTCTCACCATCACTTTCACTACATGCTATCAGAGCACACCAAGCTCCTAAGAGCCTAGATTATTAGCTTTTGGCTTTTGTCTACTCAATTCTTATATGTAATCAAAATCAATTGCCTTGTATGAAGATTAGTAGGATTCGAATCCACATCAAGGTAAACTAACCTTATCCACATGCACCTTATCCTGATTATCTTGATCTCATCTTATCATGTCCACCTACTTTTTGCCTATTCTTATCATCATCACTATTAGCTCTCCTTAAGAGAGAGAGATATTTGTCCTCTTTATCATTATTTTCATCCTTATCTCATCTTATCTCCTCTCTCCACCTACCTATCCCTTTGGTCCTTTGCCATATTAAGGTCTAAACCCCTTCTCTCTCACACTCATTTGTGGCCCACCCATCCATTACCCATTAAAGTGATCTCCCACACACAATCCATTTAATTCTCACTCAACCTTATCCTCAAAGAATATTTTTCCTAGCCACATATATTTTCTATCTTTTCTCAAACCAACCTCACCCTCTTTACCTTGAGACATTGAGCTATCCATGCCACATATACTTCGCTCATTTTTAAACTAGCTCAGGCCTTTACATTACCTCCAATTTTTCTCCACTTTTATTGATCCTTATCCACAAACCTTATCTCTAATCTTATCCTCACTTACATGGACTACCTTATTACTTTGTGCCAACATGCGTATGCCCCAAAATAGTTTCCTAGCTCCTTGCCCTTGCCACATGTTTGTTCTCACCTCTTTTGTTAAACTTTGAATGTTCTTCCTTATCAAAAGTCTAGGTATTCTATTGATTATTAGGCAATATTAGCTTTCATAAAAGCTGGATTGGGACAATCTTTTGTAGTGTGGCCTTCTTCTTTGCATCTACTGCATAAGGGTTTGTAGTCCATGGACCTTTTGGGGTTTAAAAAATTTGGTGAGATATGTCTCTATTCTCTACATCTTTAACACTCCACTTATGATCTCTTTGGCCACCACCAGACTGTCATCCTCTGTAACTTTGAGAGGGAAACCTTGTTAGGCCAAAATTAGGACCGAACTCTCTAGGATTTGGTTTGATATCCTGGGTGGCCATCTTGGATTCCAAGAAATTGAACCTTTCTTTTTTGTCTTTCTTCCTTATTCTTTCATGTGTCTCCTTTAGAGAGCATATATCCTATGTATGGTTCATTCTTAAACATATGAACAGAACGCTCCATGGATAGTTACTTTTTGGGTACATTTAGTGGCTAAATGTCCTACTTGATGGCACTTTTTGCACCATGTTTTAGATTACATCACATCTCTTCCACCTCCCACAGGATTGGATATGTGCGGTATTCACCTTTGGTGTCTGTAGCTTTTCTATAATCACATCAATCAACTCTTTCTTGATGCTTACAACTAAATTGGACAAATAGTCCTTCAAATTTTCTCCTCATGGAGTACTCACAATAGGGTTTTGGGAAGCCTCCATAATCACTGCATAGAGACTAGTTAGATTGATCTAGAGGGCTTTATTCTAATTTGGATTCAGAGCTCCTATTGAGACTAGTGATTTTCGGTTCCAGTTGGTAGGGTTCCATTGTTGTTGTTGAGTTGCCATTGGGGAAACTATTTGGTCACCGTTGTTGTGGTTGAACCATCATTTGAGGTATTGTGGTCTACGGCCACTTTGGATTTGATGCATTGTAGTACGTCATGGTTTGCATTTGAGGGTAGGGGTAGGGAACAATCCTTGGGACTACATTTGGTGGGTATACCATTCTTGGCATGGGAAAAGGTAAGACTCCTATTCTTGAGGTCATCGGGAAGCCTTGCTTTAACTTCATTATATAGTCTTATACCTTCCACACTATAGTTTGCAGGTTGACTGATCTTCTCAGTTCCACAAAGTTACAAACTTCTAGTTGTAGGTTTCTAAGAAAAACTCCCTTCTGGATGCCTTCACCCAAGCGATGGTTGGCCCATCTCTTTAGTATGGATTCCATTCTAGAGACATATGCTTCCACCCATTCATTAGAGGACTCATGAACTCCTCTCATATTTGCTCTTCAAAACCTTCACGCCTGAATTTAGTGAGGAAGGCCCATCCCATGTGCCAAAAGTTTCTGTTGCTTGTTTCTCATACCACTAAAATGCCATGCCTTGGAAGTGGTGGGGAATATCGGCAACCAATGCTTGAGGATTCTGGCATTGTTGGCTACAATGCTACCATGAACTCAACGGCATGAAGATTAGGGTCTTCATTATACTCGATTCTGGCATTGTTGGCTACAATGCTATCATGAACTCAACTGCATGAAGATTAGGGTCTTCATTGTACTCTTCCTTAAAGATTGGCAATGGGACTACATTCATTGGCATGTCTCATTAATATTTCCAGGAAGGATCTAGCTAGGAAGGGAACCTTGACTTGCCATGGGGACTTTTGTAAAGAGTGTTGCAAGGGCATCAAAGGAGACATTTGTTGCTAGTTTGTTCTCGGCTTTGATTTTTTTAATTTCTCTACTCGTGTACCTCCGTACTCGTTCTAATGCTTGCTTCTTGATCATGTAATTCATCAGCGAGTTAGCTCCATCTAGTTTGTCTATACTCAATAGAACAAAATAATACTTTAGTCTCTGGAGGACTCTCTCGCCAATATTTCTTCTACTTCCTTCTTTTCAATGTCTCTGAATTCAGTTTTCATTCCACTATAGAGAGGAAGATATTTAGTTTTGAAGGTATCAAAACTCATTCTTCTGAGGATCTCCATAGTGCCATTGCCTTAATAATACCACCTTCGAAGGGTTTCAATAGCATAGGTTGTGAAGAACACTTTGTCTACTAGCTTTTAGTGGGTCAGAAATTGGACAAACAAAAGGTTGTCAGTGCACAAGTGTGGGAGCTTTCGCTCAACCGCCAAGACCCACGGACCGCTTATTGTTTCAAGCGTTCCAAGCCGAGCACTAATGGCTACCTCTCACATAGCCGACGCGCCATCCATATCTACGGGCGTAGTGAGCTTACCTCCATGCCGTTCGAGTTACCTCCTCTCCCGTGCACTCCGGTAGTTCCACGATCCAAGTGCAAGCTTCAAGCAAGCTTGATCCTCCCGCTCCAAGCTCCAAGCTCCATCGCCGCGAGCAAGATAAGAGAAGAGAAGGGAAGAGAAGAAGAGAGGAGAAGATGGAGAGCTTCTTCACCCCACGGTCCCTCACCCTCATACACTCACTCCCTCACACTCTCACACTCCCTCTCTCAAGCACAAGCTCAAGCAAGCAAGAACAAGTAGAAGAAGAAGAAGAGGAGAGCCACTTTCTGCCACACACAAGAATGAGCTTCTCATTCACTTTTCAACTTTATATACAAAACCCTAAATCCCTTTTGGGCAGTCATCCCCTTTTCCCTTTTTTACATGGCCGGCCGTAGCCTGCCCTTTTTCCCATTGTCCTTCTATCTTCCTAGCTTCCTTTCCGCCGCCCATATACATTTACAAATTGCACGGGTGAGAGCCCGATGCTCCTTGAATTAAACCGCGACGCACTTGCGCTCTTTTACAAAAGTTTTGTCTTGCGCTTTTCCTTGTGCGCCTTTGCCTTCCATTTATCTTGCCTTAGCCTTTGTCTTTGTCCTTTATTTTAGCTTTCCGGATTTTCCACTACCTGGCATTCTTTTACAAGATTTTAGGGTGTGCCTTTGTATTTTAAAATGCACCTTTCCCCTTTTGCAGTTGCTTTGGACTTTTAAGGTTGCCCTTGCGTTTTTGGCCTTTTCTCCTCTTCTTTCTTCAGTCGAGCTACCTTTTTTCTGCCTTTGCCCTGCGTCTTTTTTATTTCCTTTTGCTTTCTTCGTGTTGGGGTTAACATTACCCCCTCCTAGATGAGTGTCAGTCCCATGGCACTCATTGTCATAGGTAGCAGGCGTTAGCATGCACCGAAGACGTGGGTGGCAAGGACGGTTGTGGTTTGCCTTGGGGGAGTTCGGATGTTGGTGCGGATGAAGGTCGTTGGTGGCACTGTGCTGTTCCGATTGGCTGGTAATATGATTGTTGTAGGTGGCGATAGGGCTACTCTTTGTTGGGGATGGCCACTCATAGCTGGTCCGGGGGTTGGTGTTCATGGGATGCTCATGGTGGAGTTTGTGCGTGATGATTCGCTGGTGATTGGCATGATAGAGTGAAGGACAAGAGTTTAGAGTTGAGCATTGATGTCTAGCTGAGGCGCTTTCGTTGGAGTCTTTAATACATGCAATTGGAGAACCTCTCAGGTGATCTCTCCCTAAGGGGTAGTGCTAGTCGTCTGAGTGTGCACAAGACATATTTTGATGAGTTTGGGAGACAGGTCAAACTCTAAGCAAGCTTGGAGTGTTGTCCAACACTTGAGGACCCAAACTATGTATAGACTTTCGTGCAGATATTATGTTAGTGCTCATGCATACTTAGATATTATGTAGTGTTAGATATGATCAATGTCCCACCCTCATTAGGTGCTACCAATGATCCATGGTGCTCAAAGTTGTAAGGCCCCCATTATGAGGAGAAGCCAAATGTGAGCCCGGACATTGGTTGAGTCCTGACTTGTATATCAGATGAGGTCTATGTGACCGGATGGCAAAAAGGTGACTATTGTGGGTCTAATCTTTGGGTTAGACGGAGTGGTTAAGTTGGTAGCAACTCGAGGCGCATTGCATCGAGTTGCGGGGTAAGGGAGTTAAAAGGGGCCCCTATTGTGGGGTCCGGGGGCTGCGGAAGCGGCCCTTGGCTGGGGGGTCCCAGGGGGGCCAGTGGTCCCCCCTGACGGGAGTCCAGGGGTAGCGACCCCGGCCCGATGGTAAAGGGAATATTCCCTAGAATATTCCTTGGCCGACTAGTGGAGGCTTATATGGTAGGTTGGTCAGGCCAACCTCACGGCCTTCACAGGCTATAAAAGCTAAACCCCTTCACAGCCATCAATCACTCATCTTTCACCCAGTCAGAGTTGTTGTTCTAGCTAGCCTTAAGCTCTTCACCTATCTTCTGTCTAGATCGCCATCTAAGCTTCACACAGTGGAAGCACAAGGGTGGACAGAGCCATCTTTGTATCAGTTGTTTGGAGTTAAAGAATTTACTGATTCTCCTCTTATCTGTTGTGTACTCTCTATCTCTTTCTCAGATTTTGTTCGCTGCGCCGTGTAATATTTTACATGTAGGTAGAAGACTGCGGCCTGGTGGCTCAGAATGCCGTGTGGATGAAGCAAAGTGATCCATGGTGAAAAGAAGTACATGTGAAGGTGGGTGCGACATCCAGTGCATTGTGATTGCATGGCGTAGCAGGGTAGGACAAGCGATAGTGTATGAGCCGTAGGTGGGAGACATTGGGCCTGTGGATGAGGACGGTGTTCGTGGCCATTCGTGTGGTGCGTGCCCCAATTGATTGCCATGGTTTTAAGGCAGAGCGAAAGTGGAAATTGTGTGAATGGTTCAGGGTAACAGGTCTAACCACAGGCGAGAAAATCTCCCTAGGGCTGTTTTGCCCTTAATGTGCCCTGAACTATTGTGGGTGATGTTAGGGGGCTAGGGGACTAGGGATGGAGCTAGCCGACCAAGGTCACTAGATGCACCTAATTTGAGGACCCCTAGGTGCGGTGCTTCTTTTTTTTTTGCAATAGTATAACCATTGCAATATGCGGAGGCTATGAGCCTTTCAATGGGTCGGAACATGTCAAGCCTCGAAGGCTCAGGAAATGGATATGACCGTGATGATTTGGCCCTAGCCTCGTTGTTAGAGGAGCTATTGTTGCGATATCGGTACGATTGCAGCGTCCCTCATCGTGAGTGTAGAGCTTGGCCCAAGGAGAGAGTGTAGCCCATGACTACGCGTTGGTTCGTGCGATGTGGGTACTCGTAAGGGTGATTGTTCGCGTTCAGCAGCGTGACTTTGTTGCGATTAGTACACGGTCGTGGTTTTGCGGTGACCCAGGCATTGAACACGTTCGCACGAAGACCTATGTTATCCTACATCCACTTGTCACGTTGTGAGAGCACATGCTCAATTTTGTTAAGTAATTCAATAGATGTAGTTATGTTAAAACATGACTTTTTGAAATGCTATGATGTTAATTGCAATGCTCATGTGATCGCTGTCGAAGATGCGGCATACATTAGCGATAGACAGAAGAAGTTGTACAAGTGGGGAGTTGCCCTTTTACCCATCAAAAGACAAAAAGTTAGGTCCTGATAACTTGTCAGGCTGCTTGTACATCATAGGGGCTTAGTCAATTTGTACTAGGCGGGGCGAGTCTGATTGGTTAGATGACTGGGCTAGTGCTGGTGCGGGACTCTCATAAGGTCGGGCAGGGCACATGTCGGCCGAGACATGGATGGTATAGTCCCGGGCCGCCACCATTTCCAAAATGCCTTTAAATAATTCATTGAACTCTTCCCTGTCTCTGGCCGCCTTTCCTGCCCTTGGGCATCTGGTGCTTGAGCGCACGTGGGGGATTTGTGCAACTGGTGTTGCCACGGCTTGCACGGTTCGCTGAGCTTCGACTTTCCTGGTCTGAGGATTTTTAGGCCTTCATCCGGGGCGGTGCTGTTTAGGTCCGCGTTTCTTTGCATATCTCTTGAGAGTGGACACATAGCACACCGGCGGAGGGGCACGTGCCGCATGTTCCCGTCGTCTGCGAAGAGCGTCTCTGCACGCCAGCTGCCAGTGGTTCTCCATGTTTTCCTTGTGGGGGCCTGCAAGATGGAACCCAAGGGTTAGGCCTTGATACGGAATAAGATTGTTCGCATAGGAGGGATTTCAATGTGGGTTATCAAACACATATGACTAGAAGAGAAGGTGTGGAACATGTTGTACTTGTTGTCGAGGGATGGCCCCCGTAATGGTGCCAATTTAGCCTCTAGATACTAGCCAACCTTGACTCACGCTGAGTTACATCGGTTGGTGGTCCTGCGGTTGGACGGGGCTCATCCTTGGAAGGATAGGCCGGAAAGGGAAAAGTGCATAGAGAGGGGCTGCACCCTGCTTACATTATTCAAGATGTTGGTTAGGGCTTTCCATGGTGGCAATGTGGGGTGCATGCCCTTCGCCCGGAGGTGGACATGATCATGTGAGAGGGGGACCGGACTAGCCTAGCCTGTTGATCCCCACTCTTCTGTCTGCGCTTGACTTTTTATTGCTTGTGTGCATTGATAGTGTCTATACAAGGTGACACAAAAATCATTGTTTATATATATAAATATTTACGAATCCCTGTCACTTCACGAGGATAGAAACCAATTGTAGAACTCGGGATTGTACTGAAGCGTGGCACACACATCTAGTACACGTGGCAGCTTACTCAATACTGATAGGTATTTTGCCACATCAAGTAACATGAAACCTTGCCCAAGTCTACTGGCGACATGTAACTCCTCCTCAGTGAGAACCTTATCGAGCAGAGGGTTTTCTAGGCTTGGTTCAGCCATGTCCGTGCCCCGAATGGCAGTCAGCACTCGAAGGAAAGTTGGTGCCACATAGATTGGGTCTCTTTGAGATCGCCATTTGGCCAATCGCTCCTCAGAGACTGTCATAATCTGAGCTCCTAGTTCGGCCATTGCAATGCGGTTTTCACACCAACGCTGTTCAAATCAACTTCGGCCTTCTGACAGTCGCTTTAGTTGCTCTATCTCTAAGAGATTTGGTTGGCAGAGTGAATAATTGAATGTGACAGTTAAGCGGAGTTCGTCGGCTTCCTCGCCCGAGATGAGTGGCATGTGCTCATGCAGGAGCTTGCTATAGTGCTCGTCGAGATGTTCTTGCTCTTCCCAAGATAAGGGAAATGGCACGTATTCTTCGAGCTGCTCTTTAGGGACTGCATGCATGTCTGCCAAGACATAGACATGTGTGAACACCTTGAGCTTGGTATCCAACTCAGTTAAGCATTCTGCGACAGTTCTATGTTCAAAGAGGGCTTGCTCGGTTGCTATCTCATGCAAGGTTCTAGGAGTTTGCCTGGGATTTAGCGTAGCTGGGGGCTCAGGCCTAGATGAGTAGGATCGGTCAACACTAGGATGCCTGCCGCTCTTGGGGTTTCCATGTTTCTCCTGAGGCTTCATTATTGCATCATGGTTTTTCGTGGATGTGACTCTCACCCTGTTGTGACAGCGTTATATCCACTCTTGACTGGTCCATGCAAGTTCCATTGTCGGTGGATTGAGTGTTGCAAGTAGTCATTGTTGGTGACGAGTGCTTTGATTCTTCAGAGCACAGGGATGTGCCTGAGGTTTCACTGCCATTAGGGGAGGCGTCAATGGGTCCTTTGGTGGGTGGAGTCGATGCTTCATTCATCAACTCCCCAGAGCTCTTCGTCTCAATGTTCTTGGGGTCCCCAACCACCTGCAACTATTGTTGTTTTCACTGTTTTCTCCTCTTTTTCTTGGTCAGTGAAGGTGTATCTCTCAATGGCTCAGGACCTTGGACTAGTTTAACCGTTGTTGTGCCTGGTTGGGCCTTAGCATTTCCTTTCTCTAGTGTGTCCTCATGGAACATAGCCACGGCCCGCTGAATAGCCTTGCTAGGTTGAGTGGTTTGATGCGTCATCTCCTTGGCCACATCTTTGAGAGGTTTCTCCTTGAGTCTAGGCTTTAGGTGCTTGGGACGGGTTGGAGTTGTCAAGGATACTGGTTGCGGCACCTCCTCCGCAGATGAATTGCTAGGGACACGTTCTGCAAGGGGTGTAGTCACGGCCGAGGGTTGTGACTGCTGCGATCCCTGATTGGAAGCAGTGGCGTTTAGTCCAGTGGGCTGGTTACTCTTGGTGGATTGCAGTGTTGAGTCCCTAGGGCGATCGGGCATGGTCATGTCTTTTGTTGTCCTCTGAGCATTCACCTGTGTAGATCGATCCTGAGTTGATACAGTCACATTGGGTCGCACGGGCATATCCTTGGGCCGAGAGCTACAACTAGTGTCATGTTTCCCCTCTTGGATGTTTGGAAGCTTTGATGGAGACATAGATTGGAAGTGAGCCCCCGCCATTGACGATTGTCGTTGTGCTTCCTGGGTCCGTTTGGGAGGAGAGGACATAGGAGACCTAGGACTCTTAGGTGGACCTGGCACCGACTAAATGATTTTCTCGTGATTGTTGGAGGATTCCGTCATTAGCTTTGCTGAGCAATCAACCTTATCATGAGTGATGTTGTGCCTGTGGTGCTCATTATCCTCTTGGAAAATCCAAGGCTCCTTGGGCACTAGTGGACCTTGTGCACACTCGACGGATACCTCTGATATCTGCTTGCTAAGCACACTAGGCTGAGGATCTAGTTTTTGATGGGTCATGTTCGGTTTCTTGATTTCAATCATGAGGGGCACAATCACTCCAATATTTTTGGTTCGAGACTCGGATTTTTGTTTAGGTTTCCTCCCATGGCTCGTTGCTTTTGACCTAATTTGGGCTTCCGACCGAGGTGGTTTAGCAGGGGGTTTTGGTACCCAAATTCATCGGTTGCCTGCATAATACCCTTGAGCACGAAGCAACGCCTTGGATATCCATCGTGGCGTTGTGCTAGCTCTCCATTGATGCCTTCGTCTATAAGGCTTGGGCTTCTTTCGTGATCTTCTACGATATTTGTAAGTCCAAACCCTATCCTTGGCCTTGTCTCCTAACCTCTTTGTTTCAAGTATGGCCTCACTCACTAGTTCTCTCCATTCAACCTACGCTTGTATCAACTCTTTTAGCAACTCCTTGCTCTCATTACTAGGCTTGCTTGGTATGTCAGGAAGCTCCTTGCCCTTCCCTCGAGGTTTGGTGAGGTCACCCTTGCTAAAAGTTGTGATTATCCTCACGCATGGTAGTGTTAGGTGTATCCTCTTTGCGATATAGTCGGCTCACACTTTGTTGCCTTTTTGAAGGGCCTTCCTAGGAGGATTTCCTTTCCACAATTCTCGCTATTTGGCGGAACATAGAACAGGACTGGGAAGCTTTCTGTCTCAATAGTTACAAGGATTTTGCACTTTCCTAGAAGTGCTTGTGGGTGTTCCCTGTAAGGATTAAGAGCTGCATCAGTTGGTTTGAGCTCTGGTTGACCTAGTAGAGTCCATGCTTTGTAAGTTAAGATATTGAAATCTGCTCCTTCATCAATGAGAGCATCAACACTATGCTCTCCTCTTGCGGTGAGTTTGACCCTAAGATAAGCAGGTGGCACTATGTCTTCATCTTTCGGGTCTTGGTCTACAGCTTCAAGTTTTCTGATACATGCCTTTGAGTCCCTAGCTGCACAATTAGACGTGGATTCTCTATTGAGATCTTGGGTTGTCTGTGCAGCGCTGCTCAGGGTACATCTATCGTCAGGATTGTCATGTCTAGTCATCCTCGCATTGGTAGCTTGATGATGTTGCATTATGCTTTGACTAGACACAGTTTGAACACAATGTACATGTGTCCTTGTAGTGTGGCCTTTTTGCCCTTGATGGCTAGATTGGCTTGTTGAGGTTCTAGGGTCTTTGTTTATCTTTATTCGGGTGTGGGCTTTTGGTTGCTCCTTTTCAAGTCAGAGTCCATGCTCGTGTAGAGCCATTACTACCCGAGGGTCTAAGTTGGAGGGCCTGTCACGGCGTGGTTTTCTCTCCAACCTACTTGGGGGAGGTGCAGAGGGGGCAGAGCCCCGTCTGCGGGGGTCCGGCGGGCAGTCCCCTCCCCGGCCTGTAGGGCCGTTACGGTAAACACCATGCGCAGTTTGGAGGATCATTCAGCCAGAACTTGAACCACTTGCTCGAAGTTTCGGCCTAGTGGTGGATCTATGATGCGCCTTTCACTCTATGTAGCTTGTGGGGTCAATTTAGGGGTTCATAGTTTTTCTAATTCGTTGCCTCATTCGTTTTTGGGTCCAATCAGGCTTTTCCACTCAACGGTGTGCGTCTAAGTCCCTGGTCTCGCAACTGCCTACTAGTTGCTAAGCGGCTGCGCCCTACGATTTTTCCTATTCTGTGTGCTAGAATCAAGTTCTGAGCATCCTACGGGCTTTTGACAGTTCGCGCTGCTGAGTTTTAGCCAAGTCAGGTCAAAGTTTCTGAAAATTTGGTGAAACTGTATGCTCGGCCCAACTAGTCCGAATTGCAGAGTCCGAGTGCCCGATTCGGCACGTCCGAGGGCTGACTGGGAAGGGCTGTATGTAACTGTCCGAATACCAAATTCGGCCGGTCGTAACCCGAATGTCCGAGGGCCGAGTGGGCCGAGGTTGGGCCAGGAGGGCCGAGTGGGCCGAGAGCTCGATTCAGACGGGCCGAGCATGGGCGTTCGAGTGGTAGTGGCCGAATGTGGTCAAGAGGGCCGAGTGAGCCGAGGCCGAATGGCCGAGTGGTCCAAGGGTCGATTCTGGGACTCGTCCCAGAATCGCCATCACTCGGACACGCCGGGCGCGGCACGTTTTTTTGTTGAGCTTCACAAAATTCGTCGTGCCAGGTGCTGGAGGCCTTCCCCCTAGTCAAGTAGCTCCAGATCCATCCTACTCATGTAGGGGAAGGTGTAGAATTACCTGGACTGGGCAAATATCTCTTTGATGCCAAGATCGAAGCGAATCCACTCACCAAGCTTTCCTCTTCTCTCCTGCTCTCCTGAAACCCTAGAGTGCACAATGTGGCCTTTCTTGCCACTTTTGGCCCTTATACCCCTTCCCGTGTATGGTATTGACGCCCCAATAACTCACTTGCTGATCTTAGGCATCACAAGAGAGTTTTTTTACCACTTTTGCACGATTCTTGCCCTGTTTTGCAACAGTAAACCCTAATGCTTATTTTCTTTGTTTTTCTTTGTTTTCTCCTACTCTAATGCATCCAAATCACAAAGTAAATACCTACACTACTCCATCTCACAACATAAATCTCAAAAAGAAAAAAACCTACTTCCCAAGGAGATCGAATATCATCTTCAACCCCCTCACTTCCTACCTATCTCAAGCACCAGTTTGGGGGAAAACCCTTACTTCGATGCTTGATTCGAAGCGCGCAAGCGCTCAAGGCTTGAATCCATTTGTCTCGGCAATGGAACCAAAATGTGGGAGCTTTCACTCAACCGCCAAGACCCATGGACTGCTTATTGTTTCAAGCGTTCCAAGCTGAGCACTAATGGCTACCTCTCACATAGCTGACACGCCATCCATATCTACGGGCGTAGTGAGCTTACCTCCATGGCGTTCGAGTTACCTCCTCTCCCGCGCACTCCGGTAGCTCCACGATCCAAGTGCAAGCTTCAAGCAAGCTCGATCCCCTCGCTCCAAGCTCCAAGCTCCATCGCTGTGAGCAAGACAAGAGAAGAGAAGGGAAGAGAAGAAGAGAGGAGAAGATGGAGAGCTTCTCCACCCCACGGTCCCTCACCCTCACACACTCACTCCCTCACACTCTCACACTCCCTCTCTCAAGCACAGGAACAAGTAGAAGAAGAAGAAGAGGAGAGCCACTTTTTGCCACACACAAGAATGAGCTTCTCATTCACTTTTCAACTTTATATACAAAACCCTAAATCCCTTTTGGGCAGTCATCCCCTTTTCCCTTTTTTACATGGCTGGCCATAGCCTAGGCCCTTTTTCCCATTGTCCTTCTATCTTCCTAGCTTCCTTTCCGCCGCCCATCTACATTTACAAATTGCACGGGTGAGAGCCCGACGCTCCTTGAATTAAACCGCGACGCGCTTGCGCTCTTTTACACAAGTTTTGTCTTGCACTTTTCCTTGTGCGCCTTTGCCTTCCATTTCTCTTGCCTTGGCCTTTGTCTTTGTCCTTTATTTTAGCTTTCTAGATTTTCCACTGCCTGGCACTCTTTTATAAGATTTTAGGGTGTGCCTTTGTATTTTAAAATGCACCTTTCCCCTTTTGCAGTTGCTTTGGACTTTTAAGGTTGCCCTTGCGCTTTTGGCCTTTTCTCCTTTTCTTTCTTTAGTCGAGCTACCTTTTTTCTGCCTTTGCCCTGCGTCTTTTTTATTTCCTTTTGCTTTCTTCGTGTTGGGGTTAACAACAAGCATCCCATGTATCTTGTTGTTGAGCATCCATGAACAAATTTAAGCTCTTTTCCTCCTTGTTATTGTAAACTTCAACTGACCACGACTCCTGAAGCTTCTTCACAATCTCCCATTTGATTATGTCTAGAAATTCTTGAATGAAGGCCAAATCTCCCATGGATGGTCATTCTCTTTGTCTTTACTTCTCTTTTTTAGTTTTGTGAAAAACAATTAGCTATTATGATACAACTTTTTGTAGCTTTAGAAGATAGTGGGATCAGTGTGTCACATAGAGCTTGCATTAAGATAGTGACATGCTTGCCATTGAGGGATGCACTTCTTGTAGAAAGTGGATTTGGAAATGAAGATATCCAATTCTTCAATATTTGCAGGGATTCTTCAATCTTCCATAGCTTTCCTTCCTCTTCAACAGTGCCAGTTTTTCCATTTTCAACCTCTATTGGTGCTTGTTAATGGCAAATTTTCCTCGGCTACACACCAAAAACATGGAGCCCTAAGAGGAACACCAAGAAAAATAGGGAATCTACTATAAGAAAATCTATCTTGTATCATCAAAAAGCATGTTCTTTGTAATTTAATCAACCACAAGAAGAAAAATAACACCAATCTTCTCAAATCTTCACACAACATCATATAACAATTCTCTCACGGATTTATCACAACATAACTTCAACAAATTCTTTATATTCTTGATAAAAACCATCAAATAATCACAATGACACCAAAGAAAGATCAACTTTGAATGGAAATCATCACATATAATTCATCTTTCATAGTCTTCATAGTCTCTCTCATGTAGATACAATGTTTCTCATAGAGAATCGACTATCTCACACACACATGCTCTCTCTCAATATTACATTTGAATAATGAATAGTAATCATCCATAATACGTGCCCTGATCATGTTGCTTATGCATTTTCTCCTCATGGAAAATAACATTATGGCTATGGATGACCTTTTGAGCCTATAGATCCCATAAGCGATAGCCCATCTCACCTACATCCCTGTAACTAAGAAATATACATTTCAAGAATTAGGATCTAGCTTATTACACTTGTCCTTGGGAATATGGTAGAAAGCCTCGCAACAAAGATGCACAAATGAGCATATGATGAAGGTTTCCTAGGCCATACCTCCTCTGTAACCTAATAGTCAAGAGTAGTGCATAGGGATAAATTAATTAAATGGACAATCGTAGTCTTAGCCATATCATTTTGGGATGTGGTGTACAAGGTGTGGTCAATTGGAGCTTAATACTCCTCTCATCACAAAATTGCTCAAAGGCTTTAGATACATACTCTCCCCCATTGTCAAATCGTAGGCATGTCAACCTATATCAAGATTGGTTCTCTACAAAAGTAAGGCAATTCTAAAATTTAGTAAAGACTTTTGACTATCGTTTTATGGGGTATGCCCACACCTTATGTGAGTAATCATCAATGAAAGCAACAAAATGTTTCATGCCACCTAATGACTTGCAGGGCATAGATCCACAAACATAAAAATGAACAAAACCTAGAGGCTCACCCATATACGTAATGCCAAATTTCTTATGCAACCTACGTGTTTGTCTTCCCTAAATACAATGATCACAAGAGTCAAAACATTTATAGTCCAAGGGAAGAAATATACTATGAAAGGTTAAGCACTTTCATTCCCTTTAAGGACATGTGCCTAAGGCAACAATGCCATAACGATACATGTGATATTGCAAGCACTGCCAAAACATGATCGATAGACCCAGATACAAGTAAGTGATAAAGGGTACTAGACTCAGCACATTGTTCCAAGATCTTTAATCTTGACGCTCAACTTGCTAGGGACAATATTGTGATCATTATTCTTCTCCTACACTTTTTCCTTTTCCATTTCCTTGCGCTTATCATCATGCATTTTATGACACCACAACTAAATATGATCATGCTTTCGACAATAGTGACAAATCTGTGTAGACTTATGACCATGGGGCTTCCACTGCATGACTATCCATATGACTAAGAATAAGACTTTTGAGAGTCTCTTCAATAGTAGTCATTATCGCTCTTACCATTACTACCTCTCACTGTCTTACCATTACTGCCTCTGGCTATCAAAGCATGAGAGATATAGGAAGCATTGACATTCTTTTTGTTAACTTCTTCATTTAATAATGCACCCTCTACATCCTACAATTTCATTCCATCAACATGCACATTTACACACATCGCAATATAGAATGTGACCCATGACTCAAGGAATGTAACCAACAAGAACAATGGGGAAGGATTGTCCTTGAACTCAATCCCCTACTGCGAAGACAAGTGGCTGAAAATAGAATGAAACTAATTTAAATGGAAGGGTATTGAAGTCCCCTCCTTCATATGAAGGACCATTAGTTTCTTCAGTCTCAATGTATCCGAGAGGTAGGGCTCTAGTTATCATAGAATATCATGAATCTTCTCCCATAAGTGCTAGGCAGTCTACCCTTCAGAGACAACATTGTAGAATACCTACTTAGAGAGTGATAAAATGATTGTAAATTTACATAACTCATCCAATTCATCCCAATCCTCTGTGTCAAAGCATTCTGACCTTTAAACACTCATGTCTCGATGACTTAATCTACAAATTCCACACCAAAACTTGCCATATCTGTATAGGCCTTCCAATAGCTATAATTAGTGCCATCCAATTTGTCAATGTTAAAGATACCATTATCATTTGATCCACTAGCCATTATGCCAAGAAATGAGAGCGTAGTACAAGAAGATGGGCTATTGTAGGGATAGCCAAAGAACCTGCCAAAATAGTGAGCTATCCACTAACTACAACCAATGAACAGTCAAGACAAAGTGTTTCCTCTGAGAAAGAATGCTAAAAACTATAATTACATCATGTTGAAATAAATACAATAATAAAGCCAAAACCAACTGTGAAAATTGACAAAAGACCAAGCTCCCACTACCAAAATATCCAAGGAAACAACTGGGATATATAGAAGCAACTAGCAATGAAGATGCATACAACTAGTACCAAGATTTATCACACCTCAATGTGTTAGTAAATCATACCTCCAGTAGGCATAGATATCATGCATGTAGCAGGTCTCAGGCAAAATGACAAAGAATTGCCAAAGGCACAATCGACCAAGCAAGAATAATAAAGCTCAACACATAGCCGAGCATTGTGTATACATCACTAACATCACACTAATAGAGATAGGTGCTCAAATCAGCCCACTAAAGAGTAAATGCATCAAATAAGCATCAAGAGAACATGTATGTAGCTCAATGAAAGCTCAATTGCATAAACCCAAATCTCTTCTCAAATGCAAATATCCAAGTAGCTCAAGTGACTCCCATTGGAACAAACCAAAATGCCAACTGAGCAAGACAAGATCAATAGATCATAGACATGATATCAAAGCATCCAAGATACATGAAATATAAGCTAGGAGCATAAAAGCCAATAGAATTGTCAAGCCCATAATTGTGTAAGCCACTAAAGCAATCGAGGCATGTAACCACAGCCAAGATGAATGCCACCAAGCTCAAAATTGAGGCTCAATAGAATCGTCAAGCCTGTAATTGTGTAAGCCACTAGAGCAATCGAGGCATGTAACCACAACCAAGATGAATGCCACCAAGCTCAAAATCGAGGCTCAAGAACATCCCATAGCATGTTTGAGTGCATAGACCAATGCTACGCATCAATACATTCATATGAAGCACCCAAATGACATCCAAGAGCAATAGGCACATATTTTCCCTGATAGAAAGTTTGTTGCCTTGTTACAAAAGGTATAAGAAACCTCTAAAAGGTGAAACAAATGGGGGCTCAAATCAACTAAACAACATCCCAAGACAATGTCATACTTCCATCGAGCATCAGATACCAAATGAGCATCAATAGACATAAATGAGAGCTCCAAACTCTAAGAATATGCTATGCCATATGTTATTACAACAAGTTGTCATGTATGATAGTCAAAGAAGTGAAGTATGGAAGCTCAAATCCAATGTTAGGCATTCAATGCAATGTTGAGAGTGTCTTCACTCAATGACAAGCCTCCAATGAGTGTATGAGTGACCAATGATCATCAATGGAGCTACTGTGACTAAGTGTTATGCTGCCCTAGAGTGTGTACAATGAGTCTATTGTGAAGATACAGTAATAGCATGCCAAAATATCTATTTAAGAGTGGCCCAATGTCAACTAATCAATGCTAAAAGCTTATGTCAGGCCTTTGCCTAATGCCCAAGAGTGCTAAGAGCTGTAGAAGATGACTTGGAGCATGCTGGGGTGTGGAGGACAAGACTGAAAAATCGACATCAAAATTTGCATATGTTTTACATATCTACTTGTTGGTCACAATGTTGATACTATTGAGGCTCAAATGATTGTTGGCAAGTATCCCCCAAAAGGTCCCTAACAAGTGTAGAAAGGCCTGAAGAGAGCTTAGCATCAATGGTTACCTTGATAGGCTGAAGCCATAGCTACCATGAGTGAAGTGCTATAGGTATTCAACGCAAGATGAGAAGAATATCAAGGATGCTCCCGAGTGCAAGGACAAGAAAAAGCAATGGAAGTGTAAGCTATGGCGGATGGAGCAAGAGGGCAAGAAAGAGAGACTCAAGCTTGGGGAACTCCAATACTCACAATGTGTGACCAACCTCCCTTATTCTATTAGTCATCACTGAAAGAATAAAGAATGAAGCAATAATGATTGGTGCTTGCCACCTACAATGTACAAGTGTGTAGGTATTGTTAGTGTAGTGAATACATGGGTGCAATCAACACATGTGCCTTTACCCTCAACACTATTCTTCTCCCATCCTTTTTTTTCAACTTAAATAATCTCTTCATGTTTCTTAAATGTTCTCCCTTTTCTTAAATCTTCTCCACTCTTTCTTTTTTGTTCCCCTTTAAATGTTCTCCTTTTCTTAAATGCCTCTCTCTCTCTCTCTCTCTCTCTCTCTCTCTCTCTCTCTCTCTCTCTCTCTCTCTCTCTCTCTCTCTTTGGGAGGTCAATGCTCTGGGGAGAAAGTTAATTCAAACATTCAACTTTAAGAGTGGGAGAATTTCCATTCCTTTCTCTCTTCTTTTCTTTTGTCCCAAACACTACTTATTGAAAAACATTTTTAAGAGTTAATTCAAAACTCTTCCACCTTGGCAATTTTCATGTTTTTACTTAACCTCAATTTTTTGTGAACACTAGTCCAAAAACTAATAGAAGCTTATTTAATGGTTATGTTCTTCTCTCTTCTTTTGTTTAATAATTGAACATTTAAGATTGTTTTTTTAAAGTTGAACATGTGCATGTGGTGTGTATATGTACTCCATAAAAATTAGAAAAATGTGCACACACACATACACATGGGCATGCACTTCAAGCTAGGGATGGGGATGCACAAATGCTCGTGTGCACATACATGCACACACCACATGCATGCACGTGTGCACACACATGTGCATACACAAATATATGTGCATGTATATAAACACACAAATTGCCTTACAATAGTGAATGCACATGCACACCCAACTACAGATATGCACATGTAAACATGCGCATACACAAGCATGCAAGCGTACATGCACACATGTGCACACACACACGCATGCATGCACGCACGCAGGCACACACAAGATATGTGTCAAGTAGACATTTTGACATGTGAAGAATAGGTAGGAAGTAGGTACTTGTCAAACCCAACTAGCTCATTATAATTCTACAAAGATATATTGTTAAGGTAATCCAAGAAACCCATTATAAATGCAATTTGCAATTGAGTATTTGCAAATCAACTCCAATCACCCATATCCAACTAGGCCATCATAACGTCAATTCAAATGAATTTATGCAAATCAACTTCAAATATCCAAGGCATTATTCGATACTTGGATGCCTCAACAAGGGTTATTTGATGCTTAACTTTAGTCATCTAAGGTACTTTATATCCAGCATTGTAATTAGTTACAAGGCCCTACATGGATCTTTCAAATTTTGAACAAATTGAAGCTTTGATTTGTATTTGGCCACTTTAGAATTGTTAGATTGCATGAAGTATCATGGTGATTCTATAGTTATGCTAAAGGATAGCATGGTTTCTCTGGTGCAAGAGAGTATCTTTCTCTTGATCCATGGTTTCATGAGTATGATGCTCAGTATACATGCTAAAAAACAATTTTATTAATGGGGACATTGTACTTGACTTTTCTAATGGATCAAACAAGCTATTTACTAGGATTATATGTTTCTGGATACAACTGCAATTATAACATACCTTTTACAAGGCATCAATCAATTCATAGAGTGGGAATTTCTACTCAAGTACAGCAAGCATGCTCTTGAATGGATTATTCACCTTTTCAATGCCACCAAAGAGGATTAGTTTATTGGGTTCCAAGTCTCAATGACTTCTTAAGCTTAATTCCATGGGGCATCAAAATGGTGGAGGTAGTACAACAATGTACTACTTATATAGCCATAAATAGATTTAACCCTTGCAACCATTATGCCCACCCTTGAATTCTTAAATGCTATAAATCAATCTTTTTGTGTATTTCATTTTATATGAGTATTTCAATCTTAGACTAGTGGATAATGTATAAGAAATATGATTTATTCATTGGCTTAAACTTACTTCGATTGGCCTCTTGTGACTAAGTAATCAAGGTCATGAGTTGTCACCTTTCTAGCTTGACCAAGTAATTTCTTTCTTTTAAGCTTTTTCTCATTCCTAGTATTAATGATATGTTTAATGTGTGTGCTCATAATGATTAAGCTTTCTTTGACATCATAACTTACAATTGGAAATTGCTAATTGTTGAAAAGGGTGGATCCATATGGTTGAGTCACAATGGATCATAGAGGGATCAAAAAACAATATAGTAGTGTTGACCCTTTGACATGACTTGTATACCACACCATCAAGGCTTGTGATTGTTGCCCTAAAAAGTTATTCTTGAACTAAATATCTTAAATCTCATCGATTATCAACACAAGGTTGTTGAAAGCCTTGCTAGAAAAGTCATCAAAAGTTGCAAATGCAATCCCCCACAATAAGCAATGCATGTGTACTTACCACAATGGGTATATAGTATATATCTATGAATGTCTCCATTAAAAAATCTTCAATGTAGAATAATGAATCGATGAGCATACAAGGGTCTTCAAAGAGCACAAGTTTACGATATGGATCAAAGAGAGCACTAGCTAGCAAATCGCCAAATAGCAACAACTTTAGAGCAACATGATGCCATCAATATGGAGCTACATAGTCTAGTAGAAGAGGCAATTAACCTAAAAGCACCACAAATTACTAAACTAAAGTAGCATGTGCATAATAATTGATGGTTATGCTTAGCGTAAAAAGTCAAAGGCCAATATACTCAAAACCCTTTATTCCAATTGCCATCAAAAGACCAACAATTAAATCATACACCTTATTTCTATTAGAAACATTTTTTAGAAATTAGAAATTTGTAAGCAAAGCCTAAAACACAACACTAAGATGTGCAATGTTAAGGCAATAATTACATGCATTGTATCTCTTCAAAGAAAGAGTTGAGGCTTCATTAGAGAACTACATTACAAATCAACTTCCATGGTTCCCATGATTATCATGATACTAGTACAATATCATTGCCCAAGTTTCTACAATAACCATTTTTGTAGCATCATGTGAATTGTCACATCAACACCGATATCATTAGGCTACATGTCTATAACAATTGTGCACAAGTAAAAGTCAATATGGCTAATTCTAAGTTTGTGCATATAATGCTATTTTTTGGCTTTGCAACCATATGGCCTTTGATTTTGTGTTAGGAAGCCTAGATAGTTTGCAATCACTAGATTGGGAGATATTTCTATGTGGACCCTTTAGTGGGGACAATTTCACGATAGTTGAGTTGGGAGAGAGATTTCTATGCGGACTCTCCAATAGTGTGGATAGATGCAATTGTAGTATTGCTACAAAAAGGGAAGGTTTCTCAATACACAAGACCAATGTACTTTGCAAGCAAGATGATGAGTAAGGAGGAAACCAACTTTTCAAAAGTTTGGCATATTATGGTTAGTATGGTGTTTGCTAAACTTCTTAAAGGAATTGTACTTGTACCTCTAAGAATAAAGGACCCCAACCTTTCACTTTTATGATCCTTGAATTTAATCATCTTGACCTTTCATTTTTCCCTTTTACTTAACCTAAACCACAACATTTGATATTTCTATACTCACTTTCTCCTTGTTACTAATGGTTGATTTACATAATATCTTCGCCATTATTTTTTAGGTGTGTAGTGTATTGTTTATATGACCTCTTGTATTTGCTTTTATTGTGCCTCTCAATTAGCTCAACTCTTTCATATCTTAGCTCGTAGATTAATACACTTCTATCATTGACACAACCCTAGGAAAAAGAATTTCAAAGCACTGGGAAGTTTTATACCTTTGTCAACCTTGCTAACTCTTAGCTCTTTAGCTCCTCTTTGCATTCTTTTCCATTGCCTCTCCTATTTTTCAACTGGTGTCTCAAGCATGGATTATAACTATTTTATCGAAAACTTATTGCTAATAGAAATGTACCCAACATGTGATCAAACCTTAGTGGATTACAAAAGTAAGGAAGTGGGAACTCCATCATCATTCAGTGATAATGCATTTATGATACCTTTTCTACTTACCTTGCACAAGTGTTTGTAGTTTACATCACTACTTTGGTATAGCACAATGTCCAAAATGTTGGTCAACACACTTCAATTGAGCTACTATATGATTTGTCTACCATGTCAATAGCCATGCTTAAACCTCCCATTCTTGCAATGTCCCCTCTATTGCTATACCCAAAAAACACATCTATCATATAATAATCCTTGCACATATAGCACAATGTCCAAAATGTTGGTCAACACACTTCAATTGAGCTACTATATGATTTGTCTACCATGTCAACAGCCATGCTTAAACCTCCCATACTTGCAATGTCCCCTCTATCGCTATACCCAAAAAACACATCTATCCTATAATAATCCTTGCACATCAACCCAAGAAAAAGTGAAGTGTCATAGGTGGAACAACCGGACAATGGTTCATGAAATAGGCCATGGTGCAGCACATTAGCAAGTGTGATGCTTGCAGCTTACTCTTCTTCTATGCTTCATAGTTGTGTCGCTTTGACATAAGTTCACATGGTGCGATATCTCTTACTCAACTTCTTGACTATTAAGTATGACCAACCTGTGCTTGATTGAACTTAGAGACTAGACTTTATATTTTCTTCATAAATCATGTTAATATAACCCAAGAGCTATCATGTGCACATCATATCCCATCCAATTTTCCTAAAGCTTCACTTCTTGGAACACCACCTCTAACTCATTTGTTTATACCTACGGATCCAACCTTACAGCCTGTGGAGAGTTACCAACAATTGTGTGCAGGAATAAAGTGGGATTGCTTTACCTCCTAGATAAAGGCTTGTTAGCCACAAAGCACATCCAGCAACTGCCAGTAAGAGCATCAAACCTGAACTCCCACTGGAATTACAATTACTGCCCCCACATCATTTCAAGCCTGAATGTAATGCTAAAGAGTTGAAACAAAACCTTGTGATCCTTATTCCACTGAGTACCATACTACTGTTGTATACTTTGGGATCACTCCAACTAACTGCAAAAGGGAATGCTAGAACTAAGACCTGCATTGATTGAAATTGGATAGAGTGTACCTTCATTGAGTATATGATACCACCCTCCCAAACTCTTAAGGGTTTTAATGGCAAAATCTCTTGCAAGGGATAGACCAAGATTATAACTTAAGGCATCTTTTGTCAATTTGATTTCTATTGTCATGCGTGCTGTACTTGGATACATATTTTGCTAACATTGCTTGAAGAAGCTGGACTAGACAGGCACCTCAATTGAATGCAGTTGTTTGAGCTTAGACTTCCATGCTTTTCAAATTTGAAGCTTTATGCCCTTCAGTGGGATCACCTAGATATCAAGTGAATCCTTGCCCAGGTCTCAAACACAAACATCCAGACACCATCTTCGACTAATAAATCATCACAGATTCATAAGACAGTTGTTCATGAGTCCAGCCTAGTGTATCTCCACTCAGTTAAAGACTACAAGGAGAGTTAAATGTTGAGATGAGACACCCTCACAAATAAACACCACCAGCTGTCAAACAGATATTTCCAAGTAGATTTGCTAGCAGGCATGTGCAGGTTGTTTGAATAAGCTCAGTTTGGTGGTAGTGAATGAATAAGAAAAAATTCAAGGAGAGAGTGAGGGAAAATGAACCTCTGATAAAAAAGAGAAGACTAGACATACAAGTTTTTTGAAGCCCAAAATGCACACAATACCAGGTTAAATACACACAAACACCAAGCCCTTTCGGCTGAACAAACTAACATGCCAGACATAAGTAACTTTTTAATGGCCATCAGCACAATGCAAAACTGCCCTTACTGATGTACAAATATACTGTAACCACTCTCAGAACATTTCCTGCATCATACTGAGAACAGCCTCACTCAGAACAACCCAGCAGCAGTTGTACCAAGACGCCTGCAATTTTGGAGACAACACAAGCCAAAAAATTTCAGCCCCAGTAAAGCTTCTAGCATATAAACAAAATAGTCTTGTAGGACGGATTTCCTAGCAGTACAACCACATGAGGGAATGAACATATAAACAAGCACAGAAAGCTCCATGAATGTTGGATCTCAGTATGCCAGACCAGTGAAGCACTTGTCCGTTAAATGACTACAATAATCACCCTCTACTAATCATGTAAAAAGTACCAGGCTCTTACCAGATCATCCAGTTTCAATATAGCAACCACTGTCAGTCACATGACCACCTAAAGAGCCAATGCTGAGACCATTGAAGCACTTGTCCTTTAAATAACTACAATAATCACCCTCTCCTAATCAAGTAGAAAAGCACCAGGCTTTTACCAGATCATTCAGTTTCGATATAGCAGCCACTGTCAGTAACATTAACACACAAAGACCCGTGAATGACTAACATAATAAACAGTATAGATATTGCTGGATGTACATCAAAATTTTCTTTGGAGCTACAATTACTTCCGTGCAAGTTAAAGATAGAATAGCCTGCACTAGGCACAGAGAAGTACTTGCCAAGCTCAGGCCACGATATGCTTCCAGCTCTTAAATCCAACAGGCAGCATTAGCTTCTCATTGGACTGTTGCTGGGTAGCCAGTGTAAACAAGCAAACTTCTATCCAGCCAAGCTACATCCATGGCCTAAAAAACCATCACCACTATACTAAGACTCCAGACAGTCAAACCAAATTTCCCCTGGACAGTCAGGGATGTAAATTCACCTATTGCGGGGGGCTGGGTTGAGGAGCGGCGGGTTGGGGCTTGGCAACACGAGGGTGAGCTGGGCACCTGATTATAGTCCCATTTTCTTCCACATGCATCACTTGTCGCATACCTGCCAAAGCTGTCATTATTCCAGGAGTTGTGCGCACAAACTGAAGAGCAGATTGTGCGTCAGTTCGTTGCTCCCCAAGTTCAGGACAAGAGTTACGAACATCAGGATTAAGGTTCTTGCATAGATTCCCCTGATTCAAACTTGCAGATGCAACAACTGACACACCCAGATGGTGTGCAGCATGAAGTAGCGGCATGCGGCGTCCTTTAACACTCTGTGATGGAAACTTGGCTGCTTCTTGAAGGAAACCATTGTAAGGAGCCTGTACAATTTTAAAGTGGTGATTTTCTCCCCCCAACTCTTTGGCATAATTTACTAGTTCCTCCAGAGAAATGTGCAGTCTGCCAGACGAGTTAAGACGGAAGCCATTCCACGTGGACACCCCATACATTGAGATCTTACCTTCTGACACGCATTCCTCCATGGCTGCCATAGCAGCTTTAATACGGGACATGACAGTTGCTCGAGGGACTGCATTCAGCTGAATCTCTGGATTATGGATAAAATATACATCAATGGTCTCCAGTCCCATGTTCCTCCTGCTCAATTCTAGCTGATTCTTCAGATATGCGGGTGTGAGGCAGTGGCATCCACCAACAAACTCATCACGTTCAAAAAGCTTGGTCTTGATGTATGTCTCATCTATGTATGTGTAAGGATCGATAGATTCCCTGTAATCAAATGCAAGAAACCCTGCCTTTGAGCAGACAACCACTTCATTCCTGCTGACAATGCCCTGCTTGAAAGCCTTCTCCAAACACTGGCCAATAAGAAGCTCGCTGCGCATAGTGCGGAAGTTTGATGCACAGTCAATGAAGTTTATCCCCATGGTCAAGCTCCTGGTGATGGATTCTATGTACTCGCGATCGACGGCATCATTATCAGGACCCATATATGTGCCAATACCGACAGAAGAGACAATGAGGTCACCTACCTGGCCGCCAGCACGGAGCGCACGAAAGTGGCCGGGGCCGGCGTTGGCACCGATCTTCTGCGCATAATGAGCAGTGCCTGCGGCATCAGCGCGGCCGGGGATGTAGTTGGTGGCAGGGCTAGGGGAGGCGGCCGGTGTGGCAGCAGCAGCCGCGGTCGAGAAGGGGCGCAAGGGGCTCTGTGGAGGGAGCTCGGGCTTCTCCTGAGTCCCGGCGATGCAGCTGCGGACGCCGAGGCCGAGGGCTCTGCAAGCGAAGGGGGCAGCAGAGGAGCGGGCTCGCGCTAGGGTTTGGAGCGCCATGACTTCTCTTCCACAGAGCAAAAGGTCTCTGATGCTTGTATGTACACGACAGCAGGGTTAAACCCTTGAAAGAGAGGAACCCTTACAACACCCACTTGGCAAAAACCCCATATGTGCGCTCCCTATGGCCTTACTAGCCTCTTAGCCGACCCCCTTCTTCCTCCCCCCCCTTTGTAATGCATATGCAGCCAAATCACTCACTTGGCATGGCATAGAAAGATAACACGATATGTGAGAGCAAGGTATATTATTGTATTATTCAACAAAAAAACAGTACAACATAGGCACATCTCAAGAGTACACCCTTGTGGCGTTACACATATGAGGGTTTTACCATTGGATATAGGGAATCACACATAGAGTAGAAACCAAGCAGGGCTCAGAGTCAATACTACTCTATATATACGTGCTTCTAGCAACAATGCCATGGTATAGCTACAAAGCCTTTACATTCACCCCCACACAATGGATTGTTGTCCTCAACAATCTAAGGGTAGTGCTTATTGACTCATTTTATCAAGTTAGTCAGTGTTTACCGGTCTAGGACTTGACTCGTGAGAGATGTCTTAATGCAACCTTTTCTATCCATCTGGTCAGTGTTTATCACACTAAGACTTGGGGGGTCTTAACACAACTTTTTCTATTAAGCTGGCCAGGGTGCCTATCTAGACTCGGTTTTTTATTCTTGTTTATTCTAATCGACTCAATTACATTTAAGGAGTGGAGGCTTGCAAGTCCTATGGTAATCTAAGGTATGACTTAAGGCACGTTGAAAGTATTATTGGTATTCTCCTTGAGACATGTAGTGAAGGCCTCTTTGCCATACTCATGAGCCTCCACTTTTGAAATCCAAGTTGCTTCTTTGAGAAGGCACCCTTTCCACTTGGCGAGGTACTCAGGGTAACCCCTTTGCTCCTAGCGCCAAAGGATTACTTCTACTTCAAAGGGGCTATTGAAATGAAATAGTAAAACATGCCACCCCCATTGGGTATCGAGGTAGAGCCTACAACGCAAATGCTTTTGGGCAGGTCCAACCTCATTCAGAACTTGGGTGATGTGGTATGGTCCATAGTACAATGGTTAAACTTAGGGCTCATATTCTTTAGCAAGGACATATGCTTGGAGACGAGAACCACGTCATCTTTGGTGACTATTATTGCCTTGCGTTTCTTGTTAGCTTGTTCGATCATTGTGATTTTGCTCTTTTCCAAACTCTGCTTGGCTACAGCATTTCTCTCTCACTATTTCTTCAATCACTCACTCAACATAGCGCAAAAAGGTAACATGATATGTGAGAGCAAGGTATGCTTTTGTATTATTCAATGAAAGAAATGGTATAACATAGGCACATCTTGTGACTACACCCTCGTGATGTCACACATATGAGGGTTCACCATGTCAAGATTGTGGGAGAGAAGGAAGGAGTCTCACTTGAAGCTTTCTTGCTTGCACAATGGGGGAATACACACAAGGGTGGAGGCTGAAAACAGTTTTCCTCTTCTTAGTTGTGTAAGCCAAAAGAACTCAAGTACAAAGAAATAGAAGAACCCTATATATGGGTCTCAAACCAAACTCAACTAACTAAGGTGGCATACTAACTGAGCCACGAACTAGAGTAGATAAGGATAACTATCATGTAGCTATTATTCATGGGCGGTGTACCAACCGCGTCTGCAACTGACAAGTCGGTGACATAAATACACAACGGTCACCCTGGCGTATCACGAGTGGAGCTCGATATCTCAACACTCCCCCTCGAGCTCAATCCCAATTCCTGCACACCAAGCAGGTCTCTGAACTTGCGCAGCTTCTCTGCGCCCAATGCCTTCGTGAATATGTCAGCTACCTGATCCTCCGTGCTGACATAAACTAGATCAATAAGACCTAGTAAAACCCTCTCTCGCACATAGTGATAATGCACCTCAATGTGCTTTGTTCTAGCATGATAGACTGGGTTATTTGCCAAGTGTATACTACTCATGTTATCACAATAAATGACAACTGGTCCATCTGTAGACTAATGCATATCATAAAGTAGCTTATGCAACCAAGCTACCTCACATGCAGCCATTGCTGCACCCCTGTACTCAGCCTCTGTGCTCGACAAGGCAACTGTAGGTTGTTTCTTGCTGCTCCAAATGACTGCAGCACTCCCAAAAGAGAACACATATCCACTGGTAGATTGTCTATCATAGATACTACCAGCCCAATCAGCATCAGTGTATCCATGCAACTGTATCTGAACCCCAGTCTCATAAAATAGTCCATACTGCAATGTGGACTTCACATACCTGAGTATGCGTCTAGCCGCATCCAAATGTGGTTTCCTTGGAGCCTGCATAAACTGACTTACCAATCCAACAGCATAGCTCAAATCTGGCCTGGTAATAGTCATATAAATCAAACTTCCTACTATGCGTCTGTACATAGTAGGGTCTTCTAGAAGCTCACCTGCATCTGTGCTCAGCTTCACATTCTGCTCCAAAGGAACTGAAATAGGCTTACAGCCTGTCATCCCATATTTGGACAGCATGTCCAATCCATACTGCCTCTGCAAGAGTTGTATCCCACTTGGTGATCTAATCACCTCAATGCCCAAGAAATAACGCAGCTCTCCCAAATCCTTCATCTCAAACTTCTGCTTCAATAGCATTTTCACATGAAGGATATCTTCATCACTGTCACCTGTCATAATCAAATCATCAACATAAATGACAAGTAGCATAATACCTTTCTCTGTTTTTCTCACATAAAGTGAGAAATCTGCCTTGGAAATTTGAAAGCCAATAGTGACAAGATACTGTCCTATCTTGTCAGACCATGCTCTAGGTGCTTGCTTCAAGCCATACAAGGCTTTCTTCAACCTGCAAACAAACTCAGGATGAACAGCATGCACATAACCTGGTGGCTGCTCCATATAGACCTCTTCTTGCAAATCACCATGCAAGAAGGCATTCTTTACATCCATCTGATGTAAAGACCATCCCTTTGATGCAGCCATAGCAATGACTGCTCTTACGGTTGCCATCCTTGCAACCGGACTGAATGTTTCTTCATAGTCAATGCCATATGTTTGTGCATACCCCTTGACTACTAATCTTGCCTTGTATCTGTTCACAGAACCATCTGCATTGTGCTTCACCTTATAAACCCACTTACAGCCAATTGCATTTTTACCTTTAGGCAAAGGTACCAATTCCCATGTAGCATTTGCTTCCAAGGCATCCATTTCTTCATCCATGGCTTTCTCCCATTTTTCTTTTCCCATGGCTTGCTCAAAAGAAGTGGGTTCTGGTTCCTGTATCACTTTGACCATATATGCATAGTGAATGGCTGTAAATCCATCATATTTTAGCCTATCCACAGGATACCTAGCTCTCGTAGACCTGCGCAAAGTAGGTTCACTCCCAGGTGCTCTCAAAACATCCCTGGTCTTCCTTACTCCAGGTGTAACAATAGAAGGAATACCCAACTCATCATCAATGCTCTGTTCTGAGCCACTGGATTCACCATCCACATAAGAGTGACCTGCATTCACATCAAACATGGGCTGATCAACCTTCTCTTTTCCTTTTCGTGATACCTGCATACCACTATCTGCATTACTTTGAGAAGATTCTCCTGATCTCAATCTGTCTGTCCATGGTGAAGAATGTGAACCACTGCTAGAGGACGCTCCAGGTCCACTAATATTTTGTGACTGCTGCTGTGAATTCTGTGCAGCATTACCATTTTGTGCATCTACATCATCATTTACTGGTTTATACCAGCTACTCATCTCATCAAAAACAACATCTCTGCTCACTGTAAACTTACGAGTAGAAGGGTTATAGCATCTATACCATTTTTGCTGCAGAGAGTAACCAATAAAGATGCACTTCTCAGCTTTTGGATCCAACTTGGATCTCAACTCATCTGGCACATGTACATAGGCAATGCAACCAAAATTTTTCAAATGAGAAATATCTGGTTTCCTACCAGTATACCTCTCCTCTGGAGTCATTCCATGTATTGTTGCAGTGGGAGTCCTGTTCATTATGTAGACTGCTGTAGCAACTGCTTCAGCCCAATAAAAATCTGGCAAGTCTTTTTCATTGAGCATGGCACGAGATACCTCTCCAATATGCCTATTTTTCCTTTCTGCAATTCCATTTTGTTGTGGGGTATGACTGCATGAATATTGCTGCTTTATCCCATGCTCCTGTAGGAACCTTGCAAACTCATTTGAGAGGTACTCTCCCCCTCCATCTGACCTTAGGCATTTTATCTGCAGGCCTGTTTCTTTTTCAACCATCGCTTTAAGAGTTTTGAAATGCCCAAAAACTTCACTTTTCTTTTTCATAAAATACACCCAAACTTTTCTGCTATAGTCATCAATAAAACTGACAAAATAATGACAGCCTCCAAGAGATGCAGCTTTAGTTGTCCACACATCAGAGTGGATTAATTCCAATGGCTTCTTACTCTCTTGAACATGTCTAGGAAATGGTTTCCTTGCCTGTTTTCCAAACTGACAGGCTTCACATACCTTATGCATTTCTGCAACCTTGAATTTTGGCAAACCTGCAACAATATTTTGGGCCTGCATTGATTTAAGTCGCTGTACATTAACATGACCAATGTGTTTATGCCAGATATCAATATCTGCAACTACACCGGTCCCATGTGCAAACATTGCTGCACTCAATTCAGACATGTCTGCATCCAATGTAAACATTCTGCCCTTCTTCTTTCCTTTTGCTATCAAGCGACCTTTATTTTTCATATCCTCAACAAAGCATCCATGAGGATTAAATCTGACCTGCAAGCCCTGCTCAACCATTTGACCAACAGAAACCAGATTCTTGGTGATATTCGGGACATGAAATACATCGGACAGGTATTTCTTTTTCCCATCCTGCATAGACAAGGGAATTTTTCCAATCTGCACAATAGGATGTGCAGTATCATCACCAGTCTCCACAAATCCTGGTTTTTCCATTTTTCTTGCATCCTCCATCCATTCTGCATGACCTGTCATGTGGTTTGATGCACCTGAGTCAACATACCATACATCATTGCTTTCTTCTGCACTTGTCACAGAATTGTTCATGTGCTGCACCATAAACAAGTGCTCATTTCTGTTATCACCCTGTCTACTAGAAGATGCATAATTCCCTTGTTGCAGTTTTCCATTCATGATGTCATTCTGCTTTTTATAGCAGTCTTTAGCCATATGACCCATTTTACCACAGTAGTAGCATTCAACATTACTGTTTGCATTTTGGCCTCTTTGCCATCCACCACGACCTCTTTGGCTCCCCCTGCCTCTAGAGTTACCACGTCCTCCTCCATAGGACTGGTTTTCTTGAGTTTGCTGCATATTCTGATTTCTACCACGGCCTCCATATCGGCCTCCTCTACCTCTGCCTCTACCTCTTCCAGTATTTGAGTAGAAGACAGCTTCTTTTGAAGTTCCTCCTGAAGAAGATGCACCACCATTTCTCTGTTCCTCAGAAATTAGAAGAGCAATCAACTCCTCAAAATCAGGAAATCTTTCACGAACTGAAATGGATGTCCGAAACTGTGCATAATCCTTTCCTAGACCATTCAAGGTCACAGAAACTAAATCATCATCTTCCACTGGTGACCCAATGGAAGCAAGTGCATCTGCAATCTTCTTCACCTTCATGTGGTAGTCATTGATGCTCATATTTTCTCTTTGCACATTGTGCAACTCTTGCTTGAGCTGCATTTTCCTGGCTTGCGTATTTGTGCTATACATTTTTGACAAAGTATCCCATGCCTCCTTTGGCGTACTTGCATCCTGAATATGCACAATCATAGAGTCTGAAATGCTGATAGACAACCAATACATAACTTTCCTGGCTCTCTCATGCCATGCTTTAAATGCCTGCATTTGCTGTTGATTGGGAACATCAGGAAGAACTGGTTCTTCTTCATTTCCTGCAACAAATTCCCAATATCCTTTTCCCATAAGAAAATTCGTCATTCTAAACTTCCATGCTTGGAAGTTGTTCTTGACAAGCTTTTCAGTGACAATCTGTGAAAGAGAATCAGATGCCATTACAGAAGACTGCAAAAAATTCTGTCACTGCAAAAACCACAGCTTCACCCTCACAAGGGAAAATCTGCAAAACTGGTGAAAGTGGTATTTGACCACACAGTCAGTTCCTAGTGACGATTTTGCATCAACAGGCAACAGGGATGATTCTGCAATTCCCAATGTCTCTGCGCACAAGCATTCAATGCAATTTTTACAGTAACTATTCACCAACCTGTAGAACAGTGGCTGCACAACATAAAACTGGGCCTTTTCCTGAGTGCGTGTAGAAAACTTCCGCCTCCAAAACAGGCCCCGAAATGGCCTCAAATCAAAAAAACAAGGTCGCCGCAGCATATACTGCCCTCTTGCTTCACCGCGAAGGGCGTCTCAACCTGAGACAATGCACTCCTGCACTTTCCGGTTGTGCTACCTGCAGAGATCTGCTCCCAAAACAGAAAATGAAAGCAACACTGCTCCTCTTACCAGAACACCGCGAGCTTGGCTTGCTTTCTTGAGCTCCTTACCACGAACAAGGCTCTGATACCATGTCAAGATTGTGGGAGAGAAGGAAGGAGTCTCACTTGAAGCTTTCTTGCTTGCACAATGGGGGAATACACACAAGGGTGGAGGCTGAAAACAGTTTTCCTCTTCTTAGTTGTGTAAGCCAAAAGAACTCAAGTACAAAGAAATAGAAGAACCCTATATATGGGTCTCAAACCAAACTCAACTAACTAAGGTGGCATACTAACTGAGCCACGAACTAGAGTAGATAAGGATAGCTATCATGTAGCTATTATTCATGGGCGGTGTACCAACCGCGTCTGCAACTAACAAGTCGGTGATATAAATACACAACGGTCACCCTGGCGTATCACGAGTGGAGCTCGATATCTCAACACACCACTGGGTATAAGGAATCACACGTAGAGTGGAAACCAAGCAAGACTCATACTCACTACTACTCTCTATGTAGGTGCTTGTGGTAGCAATACCATGGTACAGCTACAAATCCCTTACACCCCCCTTCAAAACTTCATTACTTGCTCACCACTCCACTTGAATGTACTAGAACCCACTTAAACTTCACTATGAGTGGAAATAATCGCAATCGTTTACTCAAAGTTGTAAACTCGCAATTACCTCTAGCTTTGGATGCGAAAGGATTTGTATGTATTGAATGTGACGGCTTACATCAGGACTTATAATCGAGGGTATCATTCACTACCAACTCAACACATGGTTCCATTACAACTACTGACATTTAGCTTTAAACACATAAAGATTTGCATTTATTGAATGTTATGGCTAACAAGAAGGCTTGTAGTCAAGGGAGGCCCATACCTTTAATTACCAACCCAACACATGGTCCTACTATGATATCCATCTTGGTGACTAACCAAGTTGTGGAGACAAAATTTTGTTTTTTACATTATACAAGGCGCTTTCGATACAACAATTCAACTTAGACATAGATACAAAACCTATCAAGGTAAGAGAAAAAGAGAGAGGAATGTTTATTGCTTTCTAATCAAGCTAATAAATTGATCGATTGAACTTGGTCAATTCTCCGAAACCAAAGTTGATAGAGCTAATGTGCTCCTTTCTCCTCATGTATGGATTGGTTAAGCCTATTGTTTAATTATTGGCCCTCCAAGTTCTTTTAGAGTAAAAAACTAATTATCCCCCACATCCCCTATGTGTTTGATAGTGTTAAAGGGTCAACCCTATGAGAACACAATGAGCAAAGGCATAAAACAATCAAGATGAACAAGAGCACGAACATAACAAAGAAAGAGGAGAACACAAGATCATTGAGAGTGGATCTGTCATATGCATAGAGACAACAACATATAAGAGCAATACCACATAGAAATCTCCATGAGAGCATGTGGCTCTCGTCACTCTCCAAGAATAATGTTTGATAACATAGTGAGTGGGAGAGCTTCACATATATAGCCCCGAGTATGGGCTACCCATGGTATATGAAGGGAGAAGCTCAAGTGAGACCACGAGCAAGTGAAAGCAATGGATGTGTGAACTATGGTGATTGGAGCAAGAGAAAAAGAATCAAGATATGGAAACTCTAATAGTCACAATGTGTGATAGGTAACAGTGATGGGCACTTGCCACTTGCAATGTAGAGATGTGCAAGTATTTTTAGTGTAGTGAATACACGGCTGGTGTAGGCACAAGCATCTCTACGCCGAACATCTGCTCTTAGCATTATTGCCTCTAACTATCAAAGCATGAGAGCTACATGAAGCATCAACATTCTTTCAATTAACCTCTTCATTCAATAATGTGCCCTCTATATCCTACAATTTTAGCCCATCAGTACCAACATACATATTTGCACACATAGCAATATAGAATGTGTTCCATGATTCAGGTAGTGTAACCAACAATAACAATGATGGAAGATTCTTCTTAAAGTCAATCCTTTATGAAGACAAGTGGCTGAAAACGGAATGCAACTCATTTAAGTGGACAGACATAAAAGTTCCCTCCTTCATACGAAGGCCCATGAGTCAGCATCATCCAATACATCTAAGAGGCAAGGCTTTGCTTCTCATAGATATCATGGATCTTCTCCCATAATTGCTAGGTTGCCCTTTAGAGACAACATTGTAGAATACCTACTTAGAGAGTGACAAAATGATTGTAGATCTACATAACTCATCCAATTCATCCCAATCCTCTGCATCAAAGTATTTGAGTATTACACCCTCATGTCTCAATGGCTTAATCAACAATTTCTACACTAAAACTTGCCATATTTGTATCTTTCAATAGCTATAATTAGTACCATCCAATTTGTCGATGGTAAGATAGATTGTCATTTGATCCACTAGCCATCAGGCTAAGAAATGAAATCATAGTACAAGAAGATGGCGGGCTATTGTACATGACTACAAATCAGCCCCAAAATTATAGTTGCACCTCGATGTGTCAATGAACCATACATCTAGTGGGCATATATATCATGCATGCAGTAGGTCTCACGAAGAATAAAAGAGAATTGCCAAATGTAGACCAACTAAGCAAGGGTAATGAAGCTTGATATATAGCCAAGTAGTGTATATACATCACTAACATCATACTAGTAGAGATGAGTATTGGTGTCCAAGACATAAATCAAACCACTAAAAGGTAATTGCATCCAATAAGCATCAAGAGCGCATGTACATAGGCCAATGAGTCCCACTATCTCAATGGACTAAGTTCAATTGCATAAACCCAAAGCTTTGTTGCTCGAATGCAAAATATTCAAGTAACTCCACCAGAACAAAACCGAATCCCAAATGACCAATGCAACTCAAAACATCAAGTACATGGCCATTTAGAATCTAAGATACATTAAGCATAGAGCCATGAAAATAACATCTTAGTAAATCTTCAATCTTGTAATGTCAATGATGGAAGTAACCAAAGTGCCAAAGTATCCAATGTAGCTAATGAAGCTCCCAATGCTCTGATACTAGTTGAAGGAGATGCTCGAGTGAGAGCACAAGCAAGTGGAAGCAATGTAGGTGTGAGCTATGGTGTCTAGAGCGAGAGAGCACAAGAGAAGAGTCAAGATTTGGGAACTCCAATAGTCACAATGTGTGACAAGCCTTCTCTTATTTATTAGTCATTGAAAGAATAAAGAATGAAGTGACAGTGATGGGTGTCCACCACCAACAGTGTACAAGTGTGCCGGTACTATCAGTGTAGTGGATATCCTCTACTATAACTTCACCTCTCATTTGGTGTACAAGTGTGCAGGTATTGTTAATGTAGTGGAACCTCTTTGGAATGACAAGATACCCACAATACCACATAGATATCCAAGAAACAAACATGGACCACATGTCAAAGGAGTCATATCTATCCCTCTTTTTCATAAAAGCTACCATTACATACGTCTCTAACAAGGAATCAATAATATCTGTGTTAGATTAAGGGGTTAATGCTCAATTTAATAATAGTTTTCCCACCAACGGAATAGAACTAGCCATGCCAATAAAGATCCCAACATAGCATAGATATACCATTGATACCCTGCAAGAAGTTTCAAAGCAACTCAACTCAATGGCCTCAAGAATTGACATTCGATAAGGCCTTTTTGCACTGGTCTAGTTCCTAGTACAAGCTTAATCTGGTAATTAACTTCTCTCTTGGGAGGAATTTTGGTTAACTTTGCAGGAAAGATATCCATGTACTCCTTCATCCAAGAAGGTTCTTTTGATTTCTTGTATTGATTAATCTCGTTGAGATTAACTAGATAGATAGGTAATCATTTCCTTGGACATTGTACAATGTGTGAGGCTTTAGCCAATTGAATTTTCATGTTATGAACTTCACCTTGTGTAGTTACTTGATTTTCCTTCAAATCTCAAAACAAGACTTGGCATTTTCCACAATGTATGTGGGCGTCATTTGCGATTAACCAATGCATTCTTAACAAGCATGAATAGGCACCCAAGTTCATGGCATGGGACCTTGTGCTAGTGGGCTCATTGCCTAGATCAAATTCCACCTTCCTAGTCTAGTGTGAATATATGACTTCTTTCCCATTAGCTAGTTCCACTAAAAGCTTGGATGCAAGTGCAATTTCTATACCTAGCTTCTTTGCATATTTCGGAGAAATAAATGAATGAATGCTTCCACAATCTATCAAAACCTTGAAGGATTTACCTTGTTGGCTCTCACGTGTTTGAATCACTAAAAATTATTGATTTGGTCCTCTCGTTGAAAGCAACATGGACCATTCATCTCCCCATTTTTGCTTCCATTGTGGGTTCTTTCTCTTATTTTTCTACCCTATAAGTAGTTGCATCAACCTTTCCTTTTCCGTTGGCTATTGTCCCTCTATTCTACCCATGTAATTGCCCTTGATTAAAAGGTTGATTTAGCTTTGAACATTGTCTTTTGAGGTGCCTTGGCTTGTTGCAATGGTAGCATCTCTAAGTGTCATTTACTTCTATTTAGTGGGACATTATTTGTAGTTGCATTGGCCTTTTCTTCCTTGCGCAGAGGACCTTGCCTCCAATATCTTCCACCTCTAGATTTGGATTGGATGCCTTGGTAAAGCCACAATTTTACCTATAGCAATGAATCTTGGAGACCCAAGGGTCGCATTGCTTCCAACAACCAATGTCCAATGGGGGATTCAACCCTTGGCAAAACTTAACTACCTATTGAGTAGTATCCATGGATGGGGCATACTTTTGGAGTGTTACAAACCAAGAGTACTAGGCTTCCAAACTCAATCCCATCTAGAATAGGGTAAAAAACTCATTCATTTTCATGATGCGGTAAGATAGTGAGAGGTATCTTCCACACACAACTTCTTTCAAATGTTTCCAAGTAGCGATCAACTTTGATGTTCCATTGGCTTGAAACCACCACCACTTTCACCATAACCATGCTTCACCTATTAGCTTGAGCTTGACTAATCTAGCTTGGTTTGAGGCACTAGTTCCAATTGTGAGAAAGTAATCCTTTATCACCTCAATCCATTTCTCCACATCAATTTCAACATCTTTCCCTTCATTGTCAAACTTAGGTGGCTTAATTTAAGGGGAAATTTCTTCTCTATAGTTTTGATAGGGTTAATAGTAGGTGCAATATCCTAGATTATAGTGTATGAAATTGATTTAATATGAGTTACTTCAAGTTCTCATATAAATCTATACACAATAGATCCATTCTAATATCCACATAAATCAATCTCTCAAACTAAAATCTAGATAGTGCACGACTGAAGTAAACATAATCCAAAACACTAAGAAATGATACCAAGCCTTATTATTCTTGAAAGTCCATCGTTGATTAGTAGTGAAATGCTTAATCCTAATCTTATCTAGGCTTGCAAACAATTTTGCCTAAGTTTTATAACTAAAATTTTCCTTTCACTTTGATACCATGTTATATGCATGTTTAATGAATCCTTGATGGTACGATTTCGATAATCCATTAAGAGATATACAAACCCTACAAGCTCTAGTTGAACACCCCATTACACTAAAAGACAAAATTGTGGAAGACACTTGGTGTAAAGAAGAAGAGCAATCTATAAGATAAGCCATAAGGATTTTGAAGTTGCTATGAGGTGGGGATATGCTTCTCTATTCAATCAAGATGGATGATTGTTTCTAGCCATGTATGAGAAGGATCTAAGGCTCAAAGATCAAGCACTCCATGTTATGTTCTCTAGTATGTGCCACACAACACTCACATGACCAAGGTATCAAAAAGCCTAATGGAGGGCATAATAGCTAAAATCATTGTACAACAAAATCTAAATCACCCACTGGTTGGAGACCATACATGACATAACTTCAAGGGTACATGATCTTATGATAGATATAGATAGTCCATCACAAAATATGAAGGGGGGTGTAGTTAAGGTTTCCATGATTAACTTTGGCATTGCACTCACTCAAATAATCAAGGAGGCCCTCAATGAAGCACATGCTCCCACACCATTAGCCTAAAACCTTGTCTCCATAGGAGAATGAATAATAGCCTCCTCAAGGGAGTAAAGGAAGAAACAATGGAGTGACACAAAATAGGGAGCCAACAAAATCCAAGAAGAAGAAGAAGCTAAAGAAGAAAGAACATGATAAGCCAAAATTATATATGAAAAAATAAGATAAGATCAATCAAGAGGAGAAAGCTAAAGTTAGAGTAGCAAAGGAACAATTAAGAAGAGACTAACTAGATTCTAAAGCTCAAAACACTAGAGCATGACATTTATAAGTGAACAATCAAACCATCCTCTAAGGAACAAATGATTTTAAAAAAGGAGGATCCATGTAAGAGGAATATTAATAATAACTACAAAGGGCCCAAGAACAAGTAGCAACAAGCCTAGGAAAAGGAAAATAAAAGTCACACGAGAGGGATGCCATCCTTTGGGTACTATATGTTGCAAGGTATCGATTTTTTGACAAGTCTAGGGAGTACTAGTCAAGAAACTAGCCACAAATGTTTATTTTCTTTAGAAAAGTCCACATATGATACTACAATAGCCTTCTTTGCAAAAAGACTTGCTATTAGAGAGGGCATATTACTACCTCAATTCTTGAAGATTGTGTAAAGGAACATCAAGAGGAATGTCAAAGAACTTAGAGTAGATAAGAACAGGGTTATCAATGAACATAAAGATGTGCAAATGCTACTTGATGAGGAGAAAGTATCACACTAGCAAACAAGAAAAAGACACCCAATGAGATTCTTGAGGCCACTTGAAAGATAAGTACACTAAGAACAACTTTGAAAGAGCAAGATCTAATAATCAAGAGTCAGCAACAAGAAATGAAAAGCTTGAAGGAGGCCCTAGAGAACAAGATGGAGAGCTTGAGGTATAGCTAGAACTTAAAGTAGATAAGAATGGGTTTATGAAGAATGAAAATCAAGATGTGCAAATGCTACTTGATGAGGAGAAAGTGTCACACCAAGCAAACAAGAAAAAGAAACCTAGTGAGATTCTTGAGGCCACCTGAAAGATAAGTACACTAAGAAGAACTTTGAAAGAGCAAGATCTAATAATCAAGAGTCAGCAACAAGATGGGGAACTTGAGGTATAGCTAGCTCTAGAGGATGCTAAGATCACCATGCTTGCCACAAAATACAAAATACCAGGTTGTCTCATTGCAATCAGAGAAAGGCTTCAAGGGACTCCAACAGACCATCATAGGATGTGTATTGCATAATAGAAGGACCATGGAGAAAGAGAATAACAAAATGTAAGAGAAGAGAAGAACACTAATATAAAAGCTAGTCTTTGAGGTTACTCCAAGGGCACTAGAAGGAGACTTGTTATGGGAGCAAGAGGCAATTATAACTCACCTCATGTTTGTTCAACAAGATATGTATTTGAAAGAAATCTAAGCTACCAGTAAGCTAGCCATGCCGGAGGATGTGAAGAGCCCAAAGAAAAAGCTAGCAGTGGTAGAAGTGACTCTCCAATATAACTATGACATTATGCTACCAAGGATAGAAGTTCAACATACCAATAAGGATATGATACACACTTTTAGAGATGCTAGCTATAAGCTATATCAACTAAGAGATCAAATAAATGGGATTTATAGTACTAGACATAGTAGGAGACTCTTCCACTTCTAGTGTTAAGACCACAAGAACTAGAAGGGGAATAGAATGTGACACTAGAACCACCAAAAATGGCTTCTCCGCCACCAATATATGATCATTGGTATATAGAGCCAACAAAATAGTCAGAAGAGCACCTTGTTGGAGAGCCCAATTCAATATTTCCACAGTTAGCTCCAAAGATAGTCAACAAAATGATTCACTATGCATCTCATTAGATATGCTAATAGTAGAAGAACATGAGTTTGATATGTCAATTGAGGATTTACAATTAGTACAAGTCAAGGTCAATGTCTCCATTGCCTTTGACTTTGTCTTCAGTTTATCATCCATGATAACCTTAGGAGAGGGCTACCATCTCCATAATCAATAAACTTTAACTTACAGGCACATGCATAGTTATTGTCCAAGCTTGAAAGGATAGCAAATCTTGGAGTGTGAAATGTGCATCGACCCATGAGAAGACTATGGAGAGGACTAAACGACATGGAGACATCACACCATTGATACTAATGACAATGCTTAGTACACCTTTTGTAGGACCATTGTATAGAAGAGAGTGGATTTGACACGTTGACCTTATCTTAGGTGGCATGAAGCTTCATAGTATCCTAACATGCCTATCAGAAGACGATGGAGAGGACTTAATAACATGGAGGCATCACACCATTGATACTAATGACAATGCTTAGTACACCTTTTGTAGGACCATTCTATAGGAGAGAGTGGATTTGACATGTTGATCTTATCCAGGTGACATGAAGCTTCATAATATCCTAACATGCCTGTAAGGCATAACTTTCTAAAGATCCCTAACATCAACACCATGCACCTAGAGACCACCTACCTCTTCGACATTGGGGACTTTGTGTCATCATTTTTTTCCTTCATTATGGCATTCACTAATTATACAAATTTTATATTTTTGTCATAGGTAACTACCTTTAATTCCTTGTCCTCTTACTTAAACAAAAGCTGATAAGGTGTTAATTCCTTGTTTTGTGAATGCTAGAGTCAACTAAAGCACCATGGTAGGACCATATTGAGAGAGAGAGAGAGAATAAAAGAAATAAAAAGAAAGTAATAAAAGAGAGAAAATGCTTCAATTTAGTTTAGGTGCATGCACAATTACTACAGTTAAGGGTTGCTTACATTCATGCGAGAAGGAGGAAAGTAGGCAACTTGTAAAGAGTAAGAGAAGGAGATAGAGCCATCCATGTGAGAGGAAGATATGCCAAGGGTGAATGAGCTCTTGAAACAACACAAGAATATTCCATCAATGTCCCATGGTTGAGTTCACAAAGCAAAATAGTAGAGGTGCAAAACAATAGACTACTGTAAGAATCTCCAAATCCATGAACTTGTGACCATATTTTGGTATTGGTGTGTGTGAATACACCTTTTAACCTCACTAGAAGATTCTTTTCTCCTAGCTTCATATATATACCCATTCATTTTAGGGTAAAATTTGTCCTATGAATCTTCTACATCGATACCTCTCAATAACTTTGTGTTGTTTACTCTCAAGCTTCTTATTCTCCAAGTTGCATGTCTAGATTTATACAAGCTTGAGCTCAACATTTGATATTATAGTGGGCTTTGATATCTTAGACAACGTCATCAACACCCTTTGCTTCATCTCATTTGATTAGGACAAGATGTGATGAGCATTTGTAGGTCAACTAATATTGTGGAATAGCCCATTGGACTTGGCACCATGCGATTTTTACTCTAGTTCTTTTTGGGCTTTATTTGTACCATTGTTAGTACGCTACATGCTATTTTGTCATTTGGTAGTGTGTAGATACACTTATTTCCCTCAATAGGAGATTCTTTTCCATTGGCTTTGTATATATGCCTATTCAAGAGATTTGATGAACATTTGTAGGTCAACTAATACTATGGGATCGCCCATTGGAATTGCTATCATGGGGTTTTAAATTGAGTTTATTTTGGGTTTTATTTGTAGGTAAACTAATAATGTGCGGTAGACGTTGGATTTATAGGTCAACTAATACTGTGGGATAGGCCATTGGATTTGCCATCATGGGTTTTTATTCAAGTTCATTTTGAGTTTTATTTGTACTATTGCTAGTATTGTGCATGTCACTTTGTTAGTTTATACAAAATTTTGTCATTGAAGTTTGTTATAGGCAATAATTTACAACACACAAGTTGGTTTTTTGTAGATTTTCTTTTATGTAGGAAACTCTTTGCTCAATTGTAGTTAATGGCCATGGCTAGCAATAATTATGTATGTTGTATGTTGAATATTGAGGACAAGCTAGATGGAACCAACTATCCATTATGGGCTTATATAATGCATCATGTATTGGTTGCAACCATGAGTGTAGGGACATGTACATCTTCTTGTGATTTATGGAAGCTACCACTTCAACATGAATAGGTATTATTGACTCTTGAGGATGTTGCAAGTTTTATTTTAACTATAATAAATGCTAGAGCACCACCACCTACTACTAAGAAGATTCATTGGGATGACTTATCTTAAGAAGGGAGCCTTCTCATCATACTTGTTTGGTTTTTTGGATTTTTATTGAGTTGATTGTTATGATATTTGTGTATATGTAAGTTGTTTTTGCTTTATGCTTGGCAACTCATGCATATTGTGGTTGAGAAAAAAGCAACCCACTATAGTCACTTCTAGTTGTGAAGCTAAGCACATGGCAACTTTCATAGCTACAATTGAGTATGTTTGGCTTTGATGCCTTTTTCTTGATTTGGGTGTTAGATAGCCATCTAACAATACTATCTTCATTGATAATTAGAGTGTTTTCACAATGGCATGGAACCCAATACTCCATGCTTGCACTGAGCACATTGAGATGCATTATCATTATGTCAAGGAGGGGCTCTTTATAGTAGAGATCCACTTGGTCTATATGCTAACCTAGGATAACCTTACAGAACTTTTTAGAAAGACTTTGCATTGTTAGAAGTTAAAAGTTTTGGCAAAGTTGTGGGCCTTCTCCCCTTTTGTGGATTGATTAGTCCACCCAGATCGACACTTTCCAATACACAAGTGCCAACTCTTATTCACCGCCTCACTCCTAAGGAATATTTGTTACCGTATTTTGGTAGTGATGTATGTAAGCACACTAGCTAGGAATACTAAGGAACTTTATTCATTCACTAAGAGATTTTTTCCCATATTTTTATGTTGTGTTAAGGGCTAATGGCCAAAGTCTAGGTGGGTACCCCTTTATATATGTACATATTCCACATACATATATAAGCGGAGATAATGAATAATAAGAGTAGATTGAGTACCCAAACTAAAAGTTATTGTTGTGTGTGTGTGTGTGTGTGTGTGTGTGTGTGTGTGTGTGTGTGTGTGTGTGTGTGTGTGTGTGTGTGTGTGTGTGTGTGTGTGTGTGTGTGTGTGTGTGTGTGTGTGTGTGTGTGTGTGTGTGTGTGTGTGTGTGTGTGTGTGTGTGTGTGTGTGTGTGTGTGTCCCCATTGTCATCACATCCTACCATCACTACCTCTTAATTGCTTGTATCAAGTTAAACTTTACCATTACATTCATGCTTACTATTTAGATATGAAAGAGAGAGATTCTTAACAACAAACTCTCTAATTTAAGTCAAATGGGTACTTCAATTAAGGGAGCCATTGAGGCTTAGTTAGGGGGCTTTCATAGCTTGATTCCAAAGTGTTTGGATAGCCAGTAGTGGTTGGAAACAATGCAAATTAGTTGGGTTTTTGGATTGATTGACAAGAGATTTGATTTATATATTTGATGTATGCAAGCAATGGGGCTACTTAAGTATAGGGGCAGCTTATTTTTGGAAGCAAGGGATTAACTTAGCAAGGGAGCTACTTGGAAGTAGGGGGCTTGTTTGTCTCTTAACAAATAGAAGAGAGAAAAACATAAAGTTATCTATGTGGTCTTTTGGTAACCTTGATGCTCTAGATGTAGTCGCCTGACGTGGGAGTGAATCCTCAATGAATTCTAGCCCAACAAATGTACATTCTAGTCTTGGTAAATTTGGCATTGCACGACTCATATTAGTGACCTATTAGCTGATTACTAAGCATTAAACCCCTTGTTAAATCCTTCTACCCATAATCTCAATCAATCCCCTTTCACACTTTAAGATTTTGAATAAATTTTGGACCAAACTAGTTTAACAAGACCCTTTTTCACTTTAGTGCATGTAAAAACTGTTTATTTTTTGAACTATTTTCACACTAAAGATATGCAAGCTAGACATTTTGAAGTTGATTTCATAATTGGACGCATTGAACTAGTTCAATTTGAACCACTTGGTAAAAATACCATGATCACATTGTAGGCATTATAAGCAATTATTCTTGAGTTAGTTGTAGAAACTATTTTCGCATAGTGAAGGACCCAAACTAGTTATTTTTTAAAATTGGTTAATTTTATTTATTTATTCACACTAAAATAAGAAACATGTTGTTTTGGAAGATGTATAAGACTATTTTTATGCAACTTAGTCAAACTCGCACAAAATCTCTATAGTAATAAGACCTTTATCAAGTTAAATCTTTCATGGACATGCAGTGTCATTGATTGACGAAGCCTTCAAGATGTCTTCACATAGGTTGATTTGAGTTAGGACATCCTTTGGCTACATGTGATGCCGTTTGGAAGAGCTTTAAGCTCAATGAAGCAATGATTAGTTTCCTTTTTCTCTTCTATTCTCCTCCTTTGTCTCACACATAGAAGTAGACCTTGAGCTTCTCTTCAACTTGCCCCCATCTTATCTTCAAGAAGTAGCCCATGTACATAGTGCAAGCAACCCCTTTAACTAGCCCCCTTATAGATGGTAGACCACACAAGAAACTGAAAAACTACAACCGTTTCAATGTTTGCCCTTCTTCCTCCTCTTGATAATGGAAGCCCTTAAGATGAACCAAAAATTTTATATGAGCACAATGGAGAGCTATACCTTAATGGATGATGACATTCTTGTCCTCTCAATGAGCTTGGCACCTCCAACTTTCAATCTTCACTCCGAGGGATTCTTGGTGGATAGTAAGACCTCCAATGTTTGAGCTCTTAAACTTTGAGTGGTAGCTATGGAAGCTACGACAACCTCACAATCTCTAGGAAAGAAGCTGTCATATCGTGTTGCAAAACATGGTAGAGCAAGATGATAAGAGTAGAACATGGGGAAAAGTAGAAGAACAAGAATAAAGCCATAGTGGCATGGAAGTAACTTGATTGATTTGATAGTTGCAAGTAATTTCTTTTATAGCTTTCTAGCTTGGATACACTTCTCTCACTTTGCTTATTGGATACAAGACTTAACAAGTGCTTGTAGCATAACCTTAAGCACCATACATTTTAACATTGGTTACAGTAGATTCATGCTTTGCAATAGAGTCTAGTTGCTAGCTACTACTAATTATCTTGTATCATTTGAAGGACATATAGCATCTTCCATCTTATAAAAACTCTTTTGTAGGCCTTTCACATCAGGTTCACTAAAGATGTCGGTTTGGCCTAAAACCACTGGGGTTCTCACAGCATAACATCCCTAGATAATCCGGCATCAAATAGACATCTCGCAAAGCATAAGTGACCTCTAGACAATGAGTGAAGTGTGTTTTTAACTTAGAATATAATGGTACAATACAAAGCAGTCCAATACTGTAGAAGGATATAGAGACAAGACCAGAGGTCCAAGAGATAGAGGATGCAGAGTACCCCTAGGGATAGAAGAAGTGTCGAGCTTATGTTGCCACTGTTAGAAGAAATAGGAAAGATAAAAGTGGTCGTTGCCCCATTCCCTAGCTAATTATTGGAAAAGCCCATGGATCCCATTAAAAAGTATGACTTGGTCAAAGACCTAGACACCTTAAAACCAAACCTAACATTCTCACAATTGCTTATGCTATCTCCCAGCTGTTGTCAAAACAAATTTAAAAGCATATTGACCAAAAGACGAGGTCTAAGGATTGCTCCTACAACTGTCCCCAAGTCCAATAAAGCCTTAAAACCTATGATCCTAGTACCCCAGAGATTGGTATGTGGATTGGAGGTTACTTTATTGTAGACGCATTGATTGATAGAGAGTCATCAATGAAAATAATGATGGATGTGACAATGAAGGATCTAGGTCTATAAGGTATGTAGCCTACATACAGGCTTATTAGACTTACAGACCAAAGCAGAACTAAGTCGTTAGGCATTCTGATATGTGTAGACAACTCTAGTAGGATGAGACTATTGGGGCTAACCTATCTAGTTGTAAACCAAATTCCTACGAGACCTCATATCCTTTGCTTTTGGGAAGACCATGGCTTTTTGAAGCAAGAGCATGAACAAATTGGTTCAAGGAAGGCAGAGGACCCAATAAAGTGGTGCTAAAGTTGTATGGCTCACAAAAAGGTAATGGATACACCTCCATTGAAGTCTTAATAGACTCCACCAACAAAGTTATAGATGGTACATTATGAGATGAAGAAGCTATCAAGCAGATCTTTCCCAAGAAAATAGAGGCACAGTCCTTGACAACGGGCATTGTAAGCCAACTTTGGAAAGAATCAAAGTCCTTAACAATAGGTAAATACTTGCTACCCGACCCAAGAGTGACTTCTGAAATCACCTCTAACAGTGAGATAGAGGTATGGATATACTACTTTCCCTGTTACATGGCCATAGGCAGAGCCAGAGACAGAAGTAGAGACCGACACAGACACATAAGCAAAGCCAAATGCAGAAACAAAGGCACATGATACAACAATGAATCTATTCTTCTCTTACAGAGCCCCTATCAAAGGCAGAGATAGAGTTTGAAGAGGATGATGATGACAGTCCAATGTAAGATTATGGAAGTGAATTGGAAGAATCTATCTAGCCTAAAGAGAATACAAATGAGTGCGAATTTCCTAGAGGCTATAGAAGATGAAGATCCCATGTTGTTAGATAGAATGAAACTAGTATCCTTTGGACTGGTTAATGAGTCATAGTATATGCAAAATATCCATAAGAAATGGATTAAGCAGAATAAGCCTTTCTTTAGCAATGGCTCTTGTCACCCAAATCTACTCTTCTCAAGAAAGGATGATGATGATGTACCTTGCGAACAACCACCAATCCTCTAGCCCAAACAAAACTCAGATGGTTATCGTTGTGTGACGTTCTTAGAGGCATCCTTAGAAGATGAGTCCTTGAGCTAAGAGGTAACTAATTCCCAAACCAAACCCAAAACAGCCCTGATACCATTTCAACATCCCAAGGAATCAGTTGAATCCCCATGGAAAGAGGAAGTCATTTCTAGCAAGGCATCAGAAGAGGAGACCACCCCCTTGAAAAAGTCAGATTTGTACCCAAAAGCAGTCCATGGGACCTTATCAATGAAGTGGAAGGTGAAAAGCAATTAACTTTTGTGGGTACAGATGGAACTGAATGTCACCTTAAGGTGGATACCAGTCTTCCAAAAGAGGGGTTGTTGATCCTATTTGGCCTATTGAAGAAGGACTTAGACATGTTTGCATGGTCGTATAAAGATCTAGAGGGAATTGATCCTAGGGTGGTGTGTCAGCATCACATCAACCTAGAGCCTAATGCCAAGCTAGTGAGGCAAAGAGAGAGGTGTATGAATCCAAATTGCTTAGCCATGGTGAAAGCCAAATTGTTGAAGCTCCTTGAAGCTGAGTTTATCTATCGAGTGGCCAATAGTGAATGGGTTTTGCCCATTGTGGTAGTAAGATCAATCTAAAACAATTTTCACAATGGAATGGGGAACCTATGCTTATAGAGTGATGCCATTTGGGCTCTGTAATGCTTCCCCTCTCTATACGAGTGGCTATCAAAGAACGCCTAGGTGATGGTGAGTCCTTGTAGCATTATCTCCTACACTTGGAATGTCTGGACAAGACTCGCATGATGGCCCTAAAATGTATGGAAAAGCTACCCAAGCTCGATGGAAGGCTTATCATGATAACTTCATCAAGCATAAGAAATTCAAGGAAGGTGACCTAGTCCTAGCCTATGATTCAAGATTTGGTAAGTTTCCAAGAAAACTACAACAACGTTGCATGGCCCCTATAAGGTACTTGTTGTCAACCCTAACAGCTATGTTCATATACATGTTGTGGTGGATGCCTCTGATGATTCCTTCCTAATTAATGGCTACCACCTCAAGAAGTATTTCCCTCCTTGGGGACCCTAACAATCACAGTCAACTGACCCTTTCCCTTTTGGATGTCACACTATAATCCTTGTTATGTTGCTATTGATGCCCATCATTCTCATCCTGATGAGGTGGCCTCATTCTTCTAACCCCTCATAACCACCTCCCACCCCTACTTTTCTCCCTTCTTCTTGGCTGATCTAGTAGAGGTGGCAAGGATGGTTTTGATACATACATTCTTACCATTCTCCTCTTGGAATTTAACACAAAAGAAAAATAAGAAGAAAAAAAATAAAAATATATCTCAATCACGGGAGAAAAGGACTTCAGTTCTTATTATGCCGATCTATCCTTCGAGAAAAGGTGGAACCACCCTCGGGAGTAGGGAAACAAGAAGAAAAAAGAAAAAAGCAAAATCAAGATTGTTATGAGAGAAAAGGAAGAAATTCCATGTCATAATAGGCCTCATTCCAAGAAAAGGTAGCAAACACCCTTGGACAAGAAGCTGGCTATGGAAAAGGTGGTAACACCCCATAGTCTAACTCAAAAGATTCTTTAGTTGATCTTCTAGGATGCAGTTCTAAAGAAGTCGCCTCCCTTGGTGCACTGTCTCCTGCAACTCTATCAATGCATTTGACTCCTACAGCGCATATGATATCTTTCACCTCTTATCAAAGTTCCAAAACTGTTGGCTACCTCCATGTCTCTTCATCAAACCGATACAAGTTGACATCATCAACCAACCAAAGCCAATCTTTATCAACAACCACTCGATTGACGTGAGCTTTCATCCTAATTGGAAGGGGATGTGAGTATGGGTTGCCCTCTGTATTTATCAGATGAGTATGAGTCAGAGGGTGGGTGAGTGACCAATCTTCATCCTTTAAATCCAAAAGAGAGGTGAGATGTGTGAATAAAGTGTTGTACATATGGGCTAGGCCTCTTAATGTATAAATCATGATCTGTTCTTATGCACAACACTATAAGGCTCCCTGGCCTTCCTTCTTGCACCGTATGTCAGCATAGGGGGTGGGATGCACTACTGCACCATCAATTGCACACAAGACATATAACCTTCACACAAGTGGCAATGAGAATTACATCAATGGGTGTGAGAAACTCGGTTCCCCTCATGTATCTATCAATAGAGCGTGAGACAAAGGGGAGACTAAGTGTACTTGATTTTCCTTTCATCAAATAAGAGGTGAGGATTGAGGGATGTTACAACAATTGGCATCAAAGCACGTTTTCGTTTCCCTATGCACACACGAGATGGGCCTCAGCCATCACTACACACACATCACTCTATTTGGTGCACTGCACTACAAGGCTCTCTTGCCTTCCTTTTAGCACCTATGCTAAATAGGTTGGGATGCATTGATGCACCATCAACTATGCATGTTGGCATACTCCTTGTGGACCATTCCTCTTGTCGATTTCTAAACAGGGTGTGAGATACGGGTTCCAATCCTTCTCCTTAAGTGATGTGAGTTATGAGGTGAGCGATTGATCTATCATTCCAACAGGAGTGACTGTCAAGACTGACTGTTGTATTCTTTGCCATCAACGGTTAACCAATTTTTCATCAACAACGCTACCTCCTTGGGGGTACTACTGCATGATCCCTACCATGATACAATTGTGCTATGGTGGGCCTTGATACCTCCTATGGTAGTAGATGACTTCGACTCCCCAATGTGTGTCGATGATCTACATCAACCAATTGAAGGGGCTAAGTATTTCTAACCCTACCTCTTTGTGTTCATTTCTATGTATGTCATGTTGGGATATATGGGTATGGGTTATGCTTAAGTGTTAGGCCTCTGTGGATTAGCCAACTTGATCTATTCACATCTTAAGTGTGGGGACGCATCACTGCACGTCTTGATTGCATACATTCATGAACATTCTATTAATTAATCCTTATATGATATTTTGTTTTCTTTATGCCTTGTTGAGGTCCCTTTCTCTCCAACCCAATCTATATTACCCCATTCCCATGGTCTTTTCTTACCTTTTCAATTGTAATATGCCCCTACAGCCCTGTTTGTCCCTTCAAAGTGACCCCTTTTCCTTTATTTAGCCCTCGCTTTTGAGCAACGATTCATGAGTTATTATTTTTTGAAGAATTTTACATAGTTATGATGTGTTTTCATGATACAAATGAGTCTTTTTTACACCAAATTTGCAAATTGATGTGATAGCCTTGATCTTTCCCTTTTCTCGGATACTTTTTCTTTTTACAACACCTCTTTTTGATGCATGGGTTGACTGTTATTTCTTTTTGCGTGTTTGTAGGTTTATTTTTACGTGTTTTTTATGTTTTTTCCATGTGACCATGCTCTTTTCTGGTTGGAATGGCATTTTGTTTGGATATCCTCAAGCTATTATCCCCTTGAATATTTTTCTTTTTTTCTCCCCTTATTTTGACCACCCAATTTTTTGTTATTAATTTTTAATCGTGTTTCCTTACATGTTTCTATCCCTTTTTCCATGTGAACATGCATTTTTTCCATCGAAATTACGTCATGACCAAATAGCCCTATTGATCACCATTCCTCGAACTTTTTTTTTTTGTTTCTTGTTCAGATATGTGTTCAAATTCTTGTTGTTCATTTATAGTTTGTTTGGAATTAATTTTTGTTCAGATTTTCAAGTGTATTTTTATCATTTTTTCCATGCGAACCATCTCCTTTGCCATTGAAACCATGTTTCAACTTTATAGCCCTATGTAACTTGTCAACCCAAACATTTTTCTTTCTTGTTGTATTTCGTTTTAACTTTTTAATTTTTTATTATTAATTTTTTATCTTATTTTTTTTTCTTTCATGCGAATGGGTTCTATTCTCGTCGAAACTGCATTTTGACATGACAAGCCTACCTGACACCTCGTTTGGGATATTTTTCTTTGTTTTCGCATTTCATTCGGATTATTGGATTTTGTGAAATTAATTTTTCTATGCTTTTTTGTGGTTGATTTTTCATAGTTTTCTATGTGAAATCCCTTATTTGTTGTCGAACATGCTAAATGCATTGTCCATGCCATTCCTCTAGTCACCTTGTCTGGTTTTGTTTTTTACAGCATGTTCATCTGATACCCAAATCCCTTTGAATTAATTTTTCCATTCTATTTTCGTGTATCGCATAAATGAGCGGTTTTTGTCTTGTAGTGCATGCCAAGTGTTCGACATGTCCCATCTAGCCCTACCAGTTTTCCCTTTGGTACGCAAATTGGATGTTGGATCCATGCATAGCGAGCGCCGGAAGGTCCCCAAGAACAAAAGAACTCTACTAAAGCTCATAAAACAAGAAGAAAGATTTGCACGACATGAAAAAAAGAGACCGATTGGGTAGAATCTTCCCCCATGCCTTGTGTGAGCGCTCCATAAGGCATGTATTTATAAATTTATTAATCTCCAAGCTAAAAAATAGCCCAATTTCACAATTAGCATGCTTTGGCTTTTGTGTTTGTTTTTGTCCAAATAAAGAATAAAGCAGTTGGACACCCCAAAAGTCAGGCTGTGCCCAAATACAATGTCCAATAATGAAATATTTAAACTGAGTGCCTGTGCGCATACAAAATAATAAATATTTGTCAAGCGCTTCAATAAATAGCGCGCCTAGATAAATATTAGCGCCATGCCTTTAATGATAATGCGTGCGCCCATCAAAAATGATAATTTCTTCTAGGTAATTTGAATATATGCTATCGCCCAGTGCTTCCCAACGCCACCACTACTTGCTCTACACATCAACTGAAGCATTCACAATCGTTAAAAAATAATTAAATTAAATTAAAAAAAGTGAATACCTAGCAGTCTTCAGCTACAAAATAATAAAATAGGTTGGAACTTCGTCCTAACCTTAATTTAATACGAGTGTACTCTAAACTCATAAACGTCCATTAATTTAAATATGTACTTTGTGGAATAAGCCCCTCTGAAATCACCCACGTGCACATTAAATTAACTTGACATGTGAAAAGGACAAGCATCCCCATTAATTTCTCGCACAAGGAATCCACCTTATGTATGAGCCCCGGCAAATAAATATATTTTTACAAAATCCACTGCAAAACCTCACAGAGGCCACTGTGGAATAAAAAAACCTCACGGAATCCACCATGGAATATGCCTCCTGGCATCATATCCCCGAGGTGGGATAACAATTGTCCCCAATTGCTATTAGCTCAATGTGGAGCAAGCAGTGAGGGGGCAAGCACTTAGGTCGCGGGCGTGCATCTATTGAGCCTCTTCAATAGGATAATTTTTAAAATTAACCAAATATCTAGAGTATCTACGGCCAGTTCTAGTAGTCATAAAGTCAGTATCTAAAATCGTTTTAGGATCAAGGATTTCAGTTTCTTCTTCTAACAAAGGAGGGTTTTCATAGACAGGGTGAATAGGTAATTGGCCTCTAAAAGGTTGTAGTAAATTGATATGAAAAGTATTGTGAATTTTTCTGTGTTGGGGTAGTTCTAATTTAAATGCATTGTCATTGATTTTGTGAATGATTTTGAAAGGTCCATAAAATCTATGTGCTAATTTAACAATAGGGTGTTTCTCAACACTTTGCAATCTTCTCTTTTCAATGCGTAACCAAACATAATCATCAACTTTGAAACTCATGGCTTTTCTTCTCTTATTAGCTTGTTTAGTGTATGATTGCTGGGCTTTCGCAATCATATCTTTAACTTTAGAAAAAATAGTAGTATACGTATTGGCAATATCATCAGTAGCTTTAACTTTGTTTGACAATGATGTAACAGGTGTATGCAATCTAGATCCATAAATGATTTCAAAAGGTGCTTTATGTGTAGATGTAGGTGGTGTATTATTATATGTAAATTGAAATAAATGCAAGTGTGTATCCCACGTTTGTGGTTTTGAAATTGTGTATACATGTAAAATATCTAATATTGTACTATTCGTAGCTTCTATTTGCCCATTGGTTTCAAGATGAAATGCAAATGAGAAATCAACCTTAGTACCTAAATTAGCAAACAAAGTAGTACAAAAATTGTTATAGAATCTAGAATCATGATCAGAAATAATAACTTTTGGCAAACCATGGTTAGTGAAAACAGTCTCAAAAAATAATTGTGCAGCTTGAGATGCAAGTAAAGTTTTATTGCATTGTAGAAAATATGTGTGTTTGCTAAATCGATTTACAATAGTCTAAATCATATCATGATTAGCTTGTATGTTAGGCAAACCAGTTATAAAATCCATTGAAATATGTTCCCATGGTCGTTCAGGAATTGGTAAATGCATTAACAAACTGTATTGCTTACCATGGTGTCTCTTAAACTCGTTTACAAATTAAACATTCAGAAACAAAGTTAGAAACATCAAATTCCATTTGTGGCCAGTAAAAATCTTCAATTAATGTTCTTAAAGTAGAAATAATACCTCTATGGCCTTGATATGGGGGACAATGAATTTTGTGCAACAACACAAATGATCTAAATGGAACATTGACACACAATCTTTTCTCATAAAACATAAGTCCATCAGAACAAGATAAAGAATCAATTGGAATCCAGTTATTAGCAACTAATTTATTCTAATCAGCTTGAAAACTGGGGACTTGGTCATAGATATCTTTCATAGGGGTAAGGGAATCAAAAGATAGAACGGAAATATTATGGATATTTAGTCTTCTACTTAAGGCATCTGCAAAGTTTGCAACTAGAATAGGCTATTGGATGCGAATCTTGCATAAGGACAGCTCCTATTCCTGATCCGTTGGCATCAGTGATGACTATTAGAAAGAATGGTCGATTAAAGTCAAGTAATTGCAAAACAGGTGCATGTGTTAAATCATGTTTCAATAAATCAAAAGACTTTTGTTGATTATCAAACCAATGATATACAACATCTTTCTTTAATAAATTCGTTAAAGGTAATGCAAGCAATGAAAAATTTATCACAAATTTTTTGTAAAAGCTAGCAATACCTAAGAAAGAACGTAACTTATGCACATTTTTAGGAATTGGCGAATTCAAAATTGATTCTATCTTTTTAGGATCAACTTGAATACCATCAGATGAGACAATATGTCCTAAGTATTCAATGTGGGTTTGGAAAAATTCACTCTTTTTAGGGTAGCATATAATTGATTCTCTTTCAACCATTTGAAAACCAAAGATAGATGTTCATAATGCTCGTTCTCATTTTTACTGAAAACCAATATGTCATCAAAGAAAACAATTACACAATGTTGATATTTCAAAAATATTCAATTCATCATACGACTAAATATAGTTGGTGCATTAGTCAAACCAAAAGGCATAACAAGGGATTCATAATGACCAAACTGAGTTCTAAATGCAGTTTTGAAAATGTCAGGTGTATTCAATCGTACTTGATGATATTCAGATTTAAGATTTATCTTGCTAAAAATAGTGGCTCCTTGTAGTTTATCCATGAGATCATCTACCTTGGGGATCGAATATCTATTCTTGACAGTGATCTTGTTTAGGGCACGATAATCAATGCATATCCTATAGGTATTATTTTTCTTCTTGACTAATAGAATAGGTGCACCAAAAGGAGAACTACTGGGCCTAATGAGTCCTCGAATTAACAATTCTTCAACTTGGGCTTGGATTACTTTATGTTCAATTTGATTGTGCCTATAAGGTGCTTTACATGGTGGTTGAGAACCAAGGATTAAATCTATTTTATGATATTTGGGTCGTGTAGGTGGTAAACCAGGGGGTAAATCAGCAACAAAATGATCTTGAAATTGTAAAAGAAATTGTGCGTGCCCAGGATGCATCTGATTTTCCTTAGCTTCAATTTCATTTACCCATACTAAATATGATTTGCTACCTTTCTCAATGCATATTTAGCCTGTGTGTGACTAAGCAATGGAAAATTATCTAAGGTGTGTGTTCCATGTAATGTGATTTGTTTTCCATTAGAATAATTTTTCATTGAATGTGTGGAATAATCTATATCGAGATTATATTTGTGACGCCAAGGCATTCCTAAAATGATATCACTAGCTTGCAAAGGCACAACCAAGAAATTTTTACGCTCAACATAATCACCAATTTTAGTTTCTAAATCATGAACTTCTTGTGTACCATTGTATCTAGTGCCTAAGAATGTAGCTTTTATGTGATAATGAGTTGGAATAGTATGTAAGTTCAATTCTTTGACCAATTTTGCATAAATAAAATAATGTGCTCCCATCATCATGCAAAATAATCTTTTTGTGACCATGCATAAGACATTTCATTGTTAATAATGAATGAGAATTTGGCATACTTGGTAAAGTATCTAAAGCACACCAAAATCATCATCATATTCCGTGAAATCTGGCATATCTTGATGGTCTTTGTTTTCAGTCTCGTCTTCAGTCGCTCCCAAGTAGTTGATTTGAACAGTTGGTTTCTTGGATTGACAGTTCACTGCTAAGTGTCCAGGTCGTTGACACTTGTAGCAAACTATAGGCTTGGCTTTGGAAACATTATTGGTGATGGCTTGAAGTTTGGGTATGTTGGGATTTGGTTGAAGAGATGGTTTAGGATTTGAATTTATGTTTGATGGTAAAGCATGGGGTCGTGTCCAGGATTTACAAAAAGAAGAAGGAACAAAGCGATTTTGATTGAATCTTTGAAAGTTAGAATTGAATTGCTTTGTATCGAAGTTACCATTAGTTGGAAATTATTGTGGTCACTTTTCTCGTCCACGAATTTTGTCTTTAGCATCATGGGTCAAAGAAATCGCATCCTCCAAAGTCTTTGGCTTGAACATGTTCACTTCCACATAGAAGTGACCAAGCAAACCGAATATATACTTGCGCTTGTGGATCGCCTCATGAACATCTTCTAGCATTCAAAGTTGTAGTAAGGCATTCGGAAAACGCTTAGCGTATTGCGAAATAGGCTCATGATCTCTTTGTTGCAGAAGATCCCACTGCTTGATTGCTTTTTCATGGAATTGAGGTGAAAGAAAATTCTGCAAAATTTTCTTTTGAAAGGCCTCCCAAGGAGTAGGACAATCAATACTCTTACAAACAACAGTCCACCATAACAATGCTTTGTCCACTAAATGGTTAGTGACACATTTGAGTTTATCTTTCTCAGCATACTGCTCTTCATGGAAATAATCATCAAACTGATTGATAAAAGTGAGAACAGTTTTGCTATCATGTAGCCCATTAAAAGTAGGAAATTTGAAATTTCTTTTACTTATCTTGGCTTCTTTCCTCAGAGATTGGGCATCGAGTGTCACGTCGATCGTACGTCGTATAACATCTTTGGGTTGCGCTCTATCTTGATCAACAGTGGATTGTTGAAGAATAGCCAGTTGAGCTTGCAAAGTTTGATGTGCACTTCGTTCCTCGTGAAGTTGCATCATGATTAGGTCCAATTTTTGCTCCATCGTTGGTTTCGGTAAATCACCTTCAGCCATAAAATATTCCATGGTTTGATCGGACATCTTGTAAAATCTCAAACAACCTCACATACTCGAAATATTTTTTGAGGGATGAGCATAGTTCAAGTTTGGGTTTACAAGGCTTGCTTTTTTTTTTATATGGCTTTTTGCAATCTTGTTTCTTTTGAAGGTACAGTAATTGATGACGGTCTTCTTCCAAGCATATACGTCTTGTGTATAGTCTATGTATGATAATCTGCTTGCTGAAAATTGTCTCTATCAAGGTGCAGGTATGAATAGGGGCTTGTTGGAATTGCAAAACCAGTTCCGGAGAAGCTCAGTGTGAACACCCGATAGGAAGGGAATTTAAAGATTGAAATCTTTAAGCTTTAGAAAGCTTAATGAGCTTAAGCTTTATTAAAAGCTTAATCAAATCATTTTGGCAATGCTCAGGACAAGAAGATGTTGACGCCAGATTCGGTGCCATTGAGAACATACTCCTGCCGCACTGATGTTTAAATTGGAGAGCTTAAGCTTTGTAAAGCTTAAAATCTAATCTTAATGAAGTTTTCTTTTTTGCCTTCTCTGTATCTTTTGAAAAAAAACATCTTGACACAAGAGCTTGGGAAGTGGTCCTCCATCGCCAGAGAGTGGTCCTTCGCACTCCAACAGCACAGCAGGGGGTTCTTCACTGCTAGGAACACGTTGGTGTTGACGGTTCATTGCGAGATTGCCTCTACAACCCGTTCATTCCAAGAGCTTCGCCTTTGCACGAAATGGTAAGCGATTGGAAGCCCTTGATCTCAACTTTGCTCTAATACCACTCGTGCCCAAATCGGATACTGGATGCATGTGTAGCGAGCGCTAGAAGGTTCTCAAGAACAAAAGAACTCTACTAAAGCTCATAAAACAAGAAGAAAGATTTGCACGACATGAAGAAAAGAGACCAATTGCGTACAATCTCCCCCCATGCCTTGTGTCAGCGCTCCACAAGGCATGTATTTATAAATTTATTAATCTCCAAGCTTAAAAATAGCCCAATTTTACAATTACCATACTTTGGCTTTTGTGTTTGCTTTTGTCCAAATAAAGAATAAAGCGGTTGGGCACCCCAAAAGTCAGATTGTGCCCAAATACAATGTCCAATAATGAAATATTTAAATTGAGCACTTATACACATACAAAATAATAAATATTTATCAAGCGCTTCAATAAATAAGTGTGCCTAGATAAATATTAGTGCCATACCTTTAATGATAAGGTGCGCACCCATCAAAAATGATAATTTCTTCTAGGTAATTTGAATACACGCTATCGCTCAGTGCTTCCCAACGCCGCCACCACCTGCTCTATACATCAACTGAAGCATTCGTTAGAAAATAATAAAATTAAATCGACAAAAGTGAATACCTAGCAATCTTCATCTACAAAATAATAAAATAGGTTGGAACTCTGTCCTAACCTTAATTTAATACAAGTGCACTCTAAACTCATAAACTTCCATTAATTTAAATATGTATTTTGCAGAATCACCTGATATGGAATCACCCATGTGCACATTAAATTAACATGACGCCTGAAAAAAACAAGCGTCCCTGTCAACTTCTCGTACAAGGAATCCACCTTATGTACGAGCCTCGACAAATAAATATAGTTTTACAGAATCCATCGCAAAACCTCACGGAATCCGTCGTGGAATAAAAAAACCTCACGAAATCCACAGTGGAATATGCCTCCTCGCATCACCCTCGCTCATGTCCATTCCCATCAGCACAAAATTTTTTATCCCCGCCCATGTTAGTGCGCGAGACTGGGGGGATATGGTTATTTCTTTTAATGACAATTAAAAACAAGAAAAAAAAATTCCTACCAACAAAAAAAGTTTGACATGTTTTTGAAAATTTTGATTTACATATTAACTGAAAATATCAATAAAAATATAAATATATCGCAAAAACCTAAAAAAATATTTTAAAAATATAAAATAGTAAAAAAAGCCTTAAATTTTAAAAAACTCCAGCAAAATCTCATGATTATTTCACACACACACACACACACACACACACATACACACACACACAACCAAACACATCCAAATAAAGTTTAAAAATCTTCTAAAAAACCAATTTAAATTAAAAAAATACATGTGGTGTTTTGGTATTTTTTCTTATGTCAAAAAAATTTCAGCTAGCTGAAGTGTATTTTGAATTCAATCATGGTTGTGCTCCTTTCTCATCCTATTAGTTTATTTTTATATGCATTCAGATACACTTGCATTTACACCCTCTTGAGGTACCCTGTTCCTTTCATTATTTCTTTTTTGCACCAAACATCACAACTAATTGTTAAAATGAACCAGTTGACCACATGTTTTACATGCATCCATGCTATATACACATATAATTTAATAAAATGAACCAGTCGTTCACGTGGCACATGCTTCGTGCGCTAAAACATAGAGTTTTCAAGAACAATATCTATAAAATATTTAAGCCTTGTGAAACTTAATAATTTTTAATTAATGGATAAAATGAAATGTCATTTTCTTGCTAAGGTTTATCATTTAATAAAACTCATCCATTATTAATTAATTATTAAAATTTATACTCAAATTAAAATTTTCATTCCTCTCACATTGCACAATCCCCCTTCTAAATGAAGCGCTATATGGGGTGAGTGACGTGCTTGCTAGTCTCAGTCTCCCTGTTGACCATCTTAGTTAGATGTGGTTTGGTTACCAATGTGTTGTGGTTTGGTTTAGCCCAATTTTCATTGGTCATGTTGATTTCAGCCAGGGTAGAGTGTGTATTATTATTTTTTGCATGTCCCTTTTGGATTCTCCTTCACATTCCCTCGAATGCTAGACATGATACTATCTCCAAGGATAGTGGATATTGGATACCTACATGTTTGCATATCATGAAGCTTTTGGTCACATAAGTGAAAAGGTCATGCCAGAAATTTTCAAGATGTGGATTGCTTGGGTTGGTCAGTCGGTCATGTCTTTGGTGGGGAGTGGAGTGTTTGTGATATCTTTTTGTGATCATCATATACTTCTCAAATAACGGAAGGCACCACAAACTCGAATCCCACAAGTGTGTCATATCATGATACTTTCAATAAAGTTGATGTCACTTCTTTGCATCGCCCAATTGGCAACTTAGATAAGTATGCTAGATTCATATGTATCCAATTGTTTGTACTCTGATGAAGAAAAGGCCAAGATGGCCAAGATACCTTATGCATCCGCAGTAGGCAGTTTGATGTGTACCATGATGATAGCGACTCGTCTTGACATAGCATTTGCAGTGGGAGTTGTGGCATGCTATATGGCTACACCTAGTAGACGACAAAGCCACTTGTCTTGACATAGCATTTACAGTGGGAGTTGTGGCATGCTATATGGCTACACCTAGTAGACGGCATTGGGATGTCGTTAAGGGTATCATATGGTACCTGAAGGGCAAAGCAACTATGTGCATATGTTATGGTGGCCAAGATACACTAACTCTAATTATGTAGGACATGTAGATAGTAGGAAGTCCACCTCTGGCTATGTCTTCACCTTTGATGAAGGTATGTTTCTTGAATATCCAGGGTGTAGAAATGCACAGCCCTCTCTACTACAGAGGCAAAGTATGTTGCAGCCAATGAGGTTTGCAAGGAGGCTCTTTAGTTAGGCTGCCGTCTAGTGGCAAACCTTGGCATTACTGATGAGGTCTCTACATTGCATTTAGATTCTATGAGTGCCATTCAATTGGGATCGAGAATCTGGTCTTTCATGCGAAGACAAAGCACATTCAGGTACATTACCACTTTATATGAGAGGTCATTGAGAACAAGTCCACTGAGCTTTTCAAGATATCAATTAACCAAAATCCTATAGATCTGCTCACTAAAAGCCACTCAGTGGAGCGTTTTACCTTCCTTAGAAAGTCAATGGGCATTGAATGAGATGACATATTTTCTCAACCTATTGCATTTATGTACATTTGTACTTTATCACTTTTTTTCTTATTATCTCCTCACTTGGGACACATTCACCTTTAAGTGGGAGGTTGTTGGGCGTAAAGGCACATGTGCCCAGCCACCCGTGTATTAGTTTACATTGACAATACCCGACCACCTGTATACTGCAAGTGGCAGGTGCCCATCACTATCACTTTATTCTTTATTATTTTAGTGACATTTGAATAAAGGGAAGGCCTGTTGAACATTGTGACTGTTGGAGTTCCCATATTCTCTCTCTCTCTCTCTCTCTCTCTCTCTCTCTCTCTCTCTCTCTCTCTCTCTCTCTCTCTCTCTCTCTCTCTCTCTCTCTCTCTCTCTCTCTCTCTCTCTCTCTCTCTCTCTCTCTCTCTCTCTCTCTCTCTCTCTCTCTCTCTCTCTCTCTCATAACTCTTGCTTCTACTCCGTGCTTCCACTTCAAGGCTTAGTCTCTTTAACTAATTGACTTCACCTTTTCATAGAATGGGGTTATTAGAGCCTTCAACCTTCCTTTTTCCACCAACACATCCAACATACACATTCCTTCATTGCATCCTTAGCATTGGGTTCTTGAAACTAGTACAAATAATATTTTTAATAGTTCAATTAAATATCTCGTAAATCATCCAATGCAATATGTAAATCTAACATCATCATTGATTTTTGAACTACAATGTTATATACATGTAAGATTACCTTTGCAAATTCATCACATGGAAATCTAGGTACATATGATTATGCCTCTTGTACATGATCACATACCACTATGAAAGTGAAGTTATCATGGTCTATTTCTAAGCCAATTAGTTTGATTAAGATCTCAAAACTCCTAATATCTATCATTAAGCTTGGCAAACCAATCAAGCAATCTATAATGCTTGCACCCTTCTCATTATTCTAGTGTGTAAAACTATTTGATCCTAGCTATTGTGATAGTCCATTAAGGATAGCATGGTTATGTGCACTCCATGATGCTAGTAGGTATGTTGATTTGTTAAACTCACCCCATATAATACAAGCTCTTAGAACATCTCATCACCCATCACATAGAAAGCAAATTGTATATTCCCTATGTGAGTGTTGAATAGTAAGACATCCTTAATGCTTGTCAATCTCGAAGTGTCCTCATAAAATGGATGCATACATGGACATCTCTCTAATGATGAATCTAGAGCATGTCATCAAGGGAAAGTAATATACTACAATATAAATATCCTTAGTTCTATTTGTGCACACTCTAATCCACATGTATCTCACTTCCACATCTCTATGCACCACATCTAGCATTCCTTCTCTAAATGGAACAGATATACCACCTAATTCCCTCATCCCTCTAGCCCTCTTGGATTGACGTGGATGTGTACTTTTCTATATGTATCCACTTACATCAAAGTAAGTTGCTGCCCACGCATTGGAATATCTATATATCCATAATAATATCTAATTCCTTAAGAGTATTTTCAAAGTACTATGCATCAAGTCTCAAAGCTAATGTTGCTAGGTGGCACCTACACGAGGGGATAAGCACCTTCAATGGTTCTCCCTTTTGTACATGTTGACAAGATGAGTGCCTTGTATGGTTCTCCATTAGCATGGGACACGTTCCTAAGAGTGAATTACTTTTCCTCTTGGTTGAAAAGTTAATGGGGATGCTTATCCTTTCTTGACATGAGACTTGTAGGTGTGAACACAGGTGAAGCCACATGTGGGTGATGCCATAATATTCATATCTCAAGTGCTAACGTCTACGTGATTTTATTATTTAATAAAATTCTAATAATTATTTTATTTATTATGACTAGCTACATTTATTTAATTAATTATTTTTCTAACATGATTTTTTTTTGTAGTTGATGTGTAGAGTAAGATGAATTGGATGCACGCAGCAAGCACAACTTATTTCATAGACTTCTTCGTTGAATTATTTAAATAGATGCACCGTAGTTTATTCTAAGACGTTTGTACATCCTCTTTGAAAATATTTATTAATACTTGAGATTCTAGAAGATATATTGAAGATATTTTAGAAATATTTTATGTCACTTAACGGTTGTGAGTTGTGCAACTAATTGCAACTATCTATTCAGTTAACTTAAACTCTTTTATCAAAAGAGTGATTGTAAAAGGGCTTGTCTTTGAGCAAGCAAGATTCATTTTAATATTATAAATACGGCATGGAGAAGATGCCCACTCCATGTACATGGAGAAATCACATCCAATAGTATGTCACTCAAATTTTATTTACTCTTCTGTAAGTCTATTTTGAGTTTTATGAGTTGTGCTTTCAATTTTATTTTAAAAAAAGAGTGAGGGAGAGCTTCTTTTGCTCGCTATATGCAAGTCTCGCATCCAATCAATGCCATATTCTTGTCCTTTAAAGTCAAGTTTTTTTAATAAGGATTAAAACATTTCTTAATCTTTGCCTACTTAATCAACTTCAGTCTCTCCTACACCAAGTCGCTTACAAACTACTCATATCAATCCAAATCACCGTCATTGACTTCTGATTTTTAAGAGGGAATTTCTGCATAGTCGCTTTGAGACTATGAAACTTCATTAAAATACCATCAAAAACTTCAAACTTTCTTACCTATTTCATCTCATCGTTTGTCAAGAAGTCGCTCTTTATTTTGGTGCCTATACACTAAAATTTTATTTCCACAAACAAAGCATTTCTACAAGACATCTTTATTATTCAAATATCTTCTTCAAGCCATCTGTAGCAATCATCATATCTCATGAAGAACTGTCCATACTACAAATTTTGATTCTACATCACTGCTTCTGAACCAACCATTGAGCAACGCATGGATTTATTGGCCATGCAACTAGAAGAAGAGCGCCAACATCGAGTCCAATCGGAGCAAGAGTTACAATCTCTCAAGTGTCCATTTGTGGTTCGCACCATCAATGCTACCTTTGAAGCACAATTCATCCACAAAGAAACAAAGATAAGTAAATGTACCTTTAAATTTAATACTTATGATGGTATTAAAGATGGTCGTATGGTTCTCTCTTGGCTAAGTTAATTTGACTCATATTTTGATAATGAAAGTTATGTTGAAAATGATAAAATCAAGTGTGCTTCACATTATTTTATCGACAAAGCTTATTTATGGTGGGATGTCACATGCAAAAGCACTAATCGTCCTCTTACATGGGAAGCATTCCATAAGAAGGTTCTATCGTCCTCTCACTAATATTTTTTTGCCCAATTCGAGCTTTGCATGCAACAACAATGGAATGTCTTTATGCTGCGAGAGCCAGAGACCATTCCTCAATACACCAAAAGATTGTGGAGTTCTTTGCTGCAACTTCAAACGGTCGATGAACCTTCAGTTGTTGAATCTACTTTTAAAAGAAAATATGTGTCTAACCTTCTTTTATTTTTCCAAGCTGAAGTCAACACGTTTAAATCCAACACCTTGGACAAGGCTATCTCTTCCGTGCATGGCACCGAAAAAAAACAAACTAAAGATCAGTGACAACTTCCAACTTCCATGATAAATAATATGGATAATAAAAACTCTTGTTTGTTTCCAACTTTCAATTTGGAAAGAATCATCCTAATCGCCGACCATGGATGAGAAATTTTTATAATAATGTAAGCAAGCCTACTTCAAATTCTAGTCCCAAGATTTCTCATCTGCCTTCTAATCTACCTAAGTCATCTGAACCTGAAAATGTTAATCCAAGTGTCTCAAATACCAATTATAAGAAAGTAATTTGTTATAAATGTAATTTATCTCGCCATATTATGAGTCGTCTTATGGTCAACACTCGTGATTGGAAAAAGCATGTTGCACATTTAAATTATTATCTTAAAGCTGATGAAGTAATTGAAGACCTTGAAGCGATGTCTGATTTTGATAAAGCCACGCTTATGGGAGAAACTCTAATGGCATTGATAAACTTGCTAGTAAAATTTTTATCCATGATTTATTGAAAATGAGATGTAAATTTTATAATAATAAAATGACTATTTTGCATGATGATGGCAATACGCATGACGTTGTTTTGAAAAGGGTAGTCAAAAAATTTCATATTAAAACTGTTCTGTCCACTTATAAAATTTAGGATGCATTTTTAGGGCAACGATATAATAGAACTAAAGAAGTACATGGATTAGAAATTTGCATTGGACCTTATAGAGAAAATGAAAATTTTTAGTAGCATCGTTATAACCTGTCCATGTAATTTTAGGTATGCCTTGGTGACATCAATTTAATCCTAGTATTGATTATGACATGCATTTGATGCATAATCAACATGAATGATTTCATTTTTTTCTTGAAGGACTAATAGACACCGAGTTATACCCATTAATTAGCCATACTCAGATGAAGCGTGCCATTCGAAACAATCTAAAGCTTTTCTCGTATTAATTAATGAAGTCGAAGCTACCAAGTCTAAGTTAACCATAAGACAATAAATTTTTATTAATAAATTTTTTGATTGCTTTTCTTTTGATACTTTCCTCTTCAAATTCCTTCATCATGACCCGAGGATCATCAGATTGACCTTCTACCTTGTAGTCAACCTCCCTGTAAAGGTCCCTATCGCCATAGTCAAGTAGAACAAAAAAAAATCCAAAAAAATATTGAAGAATTATTAAATAGAAAGTCAATCTGACCTAGCAATTCACCTTTTGGAGCTTTCATTCTTTTAGTAAGGAAAAAGAATCAAACATATCGTATGTGCATAGACTATAGAACTCTAAATAAAATTACTATTAAAAATCGATATCTAATTCATTGTGTGGATGATGTGTTAAACAAATTGCAAGGTGCTACTATGTTTAGCAAAATTGAACTTAAGTCCAGCTATCATCAAGTCCGCATGGCTACACCTAACATTCATAAAACTGCCTTTAGGACCCAATTTAGCCATTAGGAATTTCTAATAATGCCCTTCAATCTTACTAATGCACTTGCCACTTTTAGTAGAATGATAAATCAAATATTTCTAAATTTTCAACATTATGTGATTGTCTTTTTCAATTATATCTTTGTTTTTAGTAAAACTGAAAGAGAACATGAACATCATTTATCTTTAGGCTTTAGTTTACTAAAATAAAATCATCTTTTTGCTAACCCAAAAAAAGAGTATCTTATTTCAAATAGAAATTGAATATTTAGGTCATATTGTGTCTGCTAAAGGAATTCAAGTTGGCCCATGCAAAATTGAGGCTATTAATATAGGGGCTATACCCAAAAATGTGCATGAAGTCCACTCATTTTTAAGTCTAGCTAGTTTTTATCGTAAATTTGTTAGAAACTTTTTATTACTTGCTCTGCCATTAACTTTGTTATTAAAGACAGATTTTTTATTTCGTAGGGGTGACAACCAACAACGATCCTTTGATTTATTAAAGCATGCATTAACTCATGCACCTATTTCATAACTCCCTAATTCCTATAGACCATTCTTTCTAGTCATTTCTACGGGTGCTAGTGGTTCTAACATTGGTGCTATATTGATGCAAGATAATCATTCAATTGCATACTTTAGTTGTAAATTGAGACCTTCTAAACTTTAGTACCTATAACAATGAGCTTTTAGGTGTAATACATGCATTACAAATATGGAAACATTATTTAATAGTCTTAAATTTTATGATTAAGATAGATCAATAAAGTATCAAGCACCTTCTTTCTCAACCAAAAATTTTTGTAAGCATATTCAATATGGGCATCTTTCACTTATTCTTTCCATTCTTTAATCCAATATCATCCTGGTAAAGAAAATTTTGTAGCTAATGCATCAAGTCATAGATCGTCTGTAAATAAAAATTTTGTGCTTTCTACATCTTCATTAGATGATATGATAAATACTTATTTGCATGACTACGATTTTCATGATGCTTGGTTGAATTTGTCTCAAAAAATATGGATTCCTATTAATAATCTTTATGTCTCTGATGGATTCCTCTTTTATGAGAAACGTTTGTGTGTTACTCAATCCTTTTGTCATTTTGTTCTCCAAAAAGTTTATGATCCACCTTATATGGGTCATCGCGGCATTCTACTCTTCATAATTTGCAATTAGATTTTTATTAGCCTCACGTGAATTAAGATGTTTCTACCTTTATTTCTAAATGTCTTGTTTGCCAACTAATTAAAAGACATCATGGTAAGTAGCATGGTTTATTAATGCCTTTACTTATTCCTAGCTCACCTTGGGAACAAATCTCAATGGGCTTTATTACTAGTTTGCCAATGACTTCTTCGCAAAATAATATGCTTTTAACTATTATCAATAGATTTAGTAGGCAAGCATATTTTATTCCATGTAAGAAACCATTAACTGCTTCACAAGCTGCTAATCTTTTTCTTAAACATATCTTTGTACATCATGGTTTGCCAAACATTATTGTATTTGATCGTGATCCCCATTTTTGCAATAAATTTTGGATAACTCTATTCTCTAACTATCTCTTCACCCAGCACATGTGATCAACATTTACATCTTTTACAATTTGCCTATAACAATAAACCTCACTCTGCCACCAACAAAGCACCTTTTGAAATTATCTATGGTTGCAAAATGCCAACACCAACCTTTTATTTAAGTCAGAAAGTGTCTTCTACTACTAATGATTGGATCCATACTCATTTGACTATTTTTGAACAAGTTGAACAATTGATTGCTAAGGTCCAATAATCCTATATTAAGCAAGCTGATAAGAAATACCAAGCTATGTGTTTTAAAGAAGGTGATAATGTTTGGTTGCAAAATATGAATTGCATAGTGTTGAGAAGAATCCTAATGTTAAACCTGCACCTTGATTTTATGGACCATTCAAAATTCTTCATTGTATCAATGCTAATGCTTTTAGATTAGAATTGTCTACACATTGGAAAAGTCATAATACCTTTTATATTAATCTTCTCGGTCCATTTGAAGGATCATTACTTGCCCATCCTATGTATAATTCTCTAGCATTGCTTGACAATTATCGTAAACTTTTAATTTATGAATATATTATCGATACTAATTATATGACCACCCGCGCTAGCAATACTTATCCTCGCTATCTTATAAAATTCACTACAAGGAAACTAGGCCATAGCGACGCCGATTAGCGATGATAAATAGCGGTGTCGCTATTAGCGTTGCAAATGCGACACTAATAGCGATGCCCCACAAAGAAAAAAAAGCGGGCCGAAACCCAAGCGCGTTTCATTTCGCGCATTCGTGAAAGTTTGTGTGAGAGAGAGAGAGAGAGAGAGAGAGAGAGAGAGAGAGAGAGAGAGAGAGAGAGAGAGAGAGAGAGAGAGAGAGAGAGAGAGAGAGAGAGAGAGTTTTGCATAGAGAGTGAGAGAGGGAGAGGAAGAAGGCTTCTCATCGTCGTTGCCGCTGCCGCCACCATCGTTCGCAAAGAAGAGGAGGAGCCGCCGTCGCGAAGAGGAGCCGCCAAACCCTCCTTCAAATCTTTACGGTGAGTCCATTCTCTCTCTCTTTTACTTGTTTAGGGTTTAATTTGTGTATATTGAGAGAGGGAGAGGAAATGAGAGAGAAAGAGAGGGAGAGGGAGAGGGAGGGGGAGGAAATGAGAGAGGGAGAGGGAGGGAGAGTGAATTCTCTCTCTCTCTTACTTTTTTTAAATATAATTTGTGTATATTGAGAGAGGGAGAGGAAATGAGAGAGAAAGTGAGGGAGAGGGAGAGGGAGGAAATGGGAGAGGGAGAGGGAGGGGGAGGACATGAGAGAGGGAGAGACAGAGAAAGAGAGGGAGAGGGAGAGGGAGAGGGAGAGGGAGAGGGAGAGGGAGGAAATGGAAGAGGGAGGGGGATGAAATGAGAGAACGAGAGGGAGGAAGAGTGCATTCTCTCTCTCTCTTACTTTTTTTTGTATAATTTGTGTATATTGAGAGAGGGAGAGGAAATGAGAGAGAAAGAGAGGGAGAGGGAGGAAATGGGAGAGGGAGGGGGAGGAAATGAGAGAGGGAGAGGGAGGGAGAGAGAGAAAGAGAGGGAGAGGAAGAGGGGGAGGAAATGGTAAAGGAAGAGGGAGGGAGAGAGAAAGAGAGGGGGAGGGAGAGGGAGGGAGAGAAAATGAGAGAGGGAGAGGGAGAGGGAGACATTGAACATAATAGGGAAATGAGAGAGGGAGAGGAAATGAGAGAGGGAGAGGAAATGAGAGAGAGAGAGGGAGAGGGAGGGTGACAGCAACCCTCCCGGGCAGAAAATGAACATGAAACCAAGGTAGAAGCGTGCAAAATCTATGCATATGGCTGAGCCATTAATCTCAAAACTGAAAAGAAACCATAAATCTTCCACTTAATAATGAACCGATTCGTTATCTTCGTCATCTTCATCCATAGCTTCAACCATTATACAAGAACAAAAGGGAAAAGAAGAATTTATGCACAAAAGACAGAGGAGAGAGAAGAGAGAAGAGAGAATAACTTTTTGCACCACCAAAAAAAGGAGAATATGCAATTGGACAAGAGAGGGAAGGGAAAGAGGCACATAACCACTCGTGCACTCCACCCCACCTCTTCCCCAAAAAACACACCCCTTCGTATTTTTATTATTTCTTTGAAACTTTGATACATTTGATATTATAAGACCTTTGGCCTTTAATTTTGAGTATTCCTACCCTTCACAAATGCATGCATGTAACACTTTTGTGTATACCATTTATTTATGATAGATGTGGATGTGGATGTGGCCCCCTCATATCTTTATCTCTTTTTGGTGATTTTGTAACAATGTAGTATTATTCTCTTGACAAAAATTAAAAATATGATGCATGCTTGGATTCTTTTGTGCCTTGTTTTTATGCTTCTTTTGGGTGTCATCATATTCCTCCCACACTGAAATGTGAAGTGTCCTCGCGAACCTTGTCAAAGAAGAACCACTATCTAACACAAAACACTTCCAAAATTGTTAGTAGAACAACTTCGATCACTAGGCCTAGCCATGGTAGGGTATGGGACTCCAAATCCACGACCACCAGAGTAAAGAAACTCCTGCCTCCACTATACTCCCACATTGAAAAACTTGTATAGTCTCCAAAAGATAGGGTTTGATTTTCACCAAGGGATCACAAGAACAACTTTCTCCATCCCAATAGGGAAAAGAAATTATGATTTCCTTCATCATGTTGCTCCAAAGGGCACCCTTAAATTTTTATGCAGGATATGTTGCTATGGTAATTGTTTTAAGCCTCATTTCAAAGGTCAATGTGGATGCATTATGTGTCCACAAAGATTAAGAATGAGGGGAAAAGCAAGAGGGGGAATAGACAATCATTAATGTGGGTAAGGAGGTGGATAGAAAACTTTGTTGAGTAGGTGAGGCCAATGAGGGAATCATGTAGCAAAGAGGTTGGACTCTAGGGCCTAGAAAAAACCATTTTTATTGTATGTTCTTAATGTTTTTGTGTTTTTTAGATGTTAATATCATAATTTAAATTATTTTTTTTTTAAATTTGTTCGAAGGAAAACTTATCTGTTGTTTGTAATATCAATTGCCACATGAGATAAAGTAAGGGGAATAAAAAATGAAGGGAATGCAATTGGTAGAGGAGGATAAGAGTAGGGGGAGGAAAGTAGGTGAATGAAAGGGGCAAATGAGGGATGGGCATACCCATCTTTTACTTCGGTAGTTTTCCACTTGGACATTGAAGTGAAGGGGTGTAGGTGGGCTTAGGGTCTTGAAAGAAAGGGGTATAGAGGTAGATAGAGGGAGGAGAGAGAAATGCCCTGTTGCATGGCGCCTCGATCCTATGGTCGAAAGGGGTTCTTTGGATCATCTTCTCCTCTTACAAGTATATGTTCGCCTACTCGCTTGCTCTTTCTTCCCTTTTTAGGGGGCCCTTCCCTTCACCTACTACACCTTGTACCCTCGCTCTCTCATCCTCTGTGCTATCCCTTGCAAGTAATAGAGGAGGGTATGACTTCAATCGGCCTTTCTTTTGCTGCTCCCAACCAAACTGTCAAGAAGGGAGACCTCTATGTAACAACATTGTTGTGGATGCGTAGCATAATACACTTCTCTTCGTCTTTTTCTGCTTCGCCTTATTCTCTTGTTCACAATTAGAGTCATCAATATGTCTTCCCTGATTGGCATTGATTCGTCCACTGTTTCTATCATTTGATGATTATCTTCTTCTTCTATTTTTATTCCTATGTAGAGGATAGGCCATGCGTGACCCACTCTTGATGTCATCATCATGAGGTTGTTACTGCTCTTATATCTTCTCTTGATCTTCTTCTTTGTTCTCTTATTTCTTCTTCCCTGTGCTTTTGCTTCTTCTTCTTCTTCTACTGCTGCTGCTGGTAATTTGATGGAAAGCACTGATATAGGCAGTGATAGTGAATGCAAGGATGGGTATATATTCTTGTATGACCTCTCTCGTGTCTTCAATCATGACATTGTGTCCAACTTCTTCGCTCTGAATCCATGGGTAAACGCGTGCCCTTCTATGGCCAACGGTGGCTTAGGGGAGTCTTTGGGGGAAGTGTGTTCTTTTGTTCTTCCGCTCATGGCCTTTATCCTACCAGGTTGCTGTGCATCCTGTGAGGGAATGGCATCGTGGTAGTCCTGGAAGATGGTGCTGGAGGCCGCATCACTTTGTCTTTGTTTCTCTCTCAGTCTCTCTTGAGGAGAAACGGCGCGCCAATGACACAGTTGCAATGACGGACATAAGAGAGTCTCATTAGAGAGTCTAAGAGAGAAAGAGAGAGAAAGGGAGAGGGAGAGATAGAGGGAGAGAGCAGTAGCCTAGTGCCTGGATGCTTGGTTTTTCATTTGCAAGGCACGAACATAAGGATGCAGACGTCGACAATGGCGATGGTGGCGCCGATCCAATCCCAAAGGTCGAGCCAGTCACCGTCGAGGGCCCAGCCCCAAAAGAGGGAGAGTAGGATGAAGAAGCTGCCATAGGCAACGTAGGTGCGCCTAAAGTTCTGCCTCTGTTTGGTGATGATGCCGTAGGCGACCAACACCAACGCCCCTAGCACGAAGAACACCTAGATGCCATTCTCCCTCCACCATTTCCAGATCATCCAACCCCCTGTGATCTCACAGATGCCTGTGGCCACAAATAGGAACATCGACAGCAGGGCATCCAAAGATGTGTACTCCATCTCTGTCTGTCTCTCCCTCCCTTTCGGTGTCTCGAAACAAACACACACACACTCTGTCTCTCTCTTGCAGAAACGTCTCTAATCTGTGTTTTTGGTACACAGTCTCTTCTTCCACGATTGCCTCTCTATGTCTTCTGTTCTTCTATCCCCGAATTGTCGTGCTCCTGGCGTTGGGAACGCTCCTGGGAAGAACCGTAGGACTTGCCAAAGTGGGCAATGAAGTATTTGAAGAGCAACTCAATGTAGCTAGCAGTGGCATGGGAGTACTTTACGGGGAAACCTGATGATCCTGGGGGAAGGAGGAGCCCTAACTAGGCTTAGACTGGTGGTCCGAGACATGCACACAGAGAGACAGCCCTTCTCTTTCTTCTTCTTTTGGCATTGCCGCCTTCCTTCCCATTCTGGCATCCCCTCAGAGCAGGGGGCACAACATTACTTGAGTACATGTGTCTCACACTGGACGGTCCGCCTCTCACCTAGCAACAAGGATTCTTTGCTTCTTAGCTCTGCTGCTGCTGATATGCAGAGAATTTAATGGCTGCTTACAAGGTCCATGTGTGTTGCCATGGTGCTTCTAGCAAGAATTTGTTAGCGTGAATAGACAATTTTAGCTCCTAGACTCCCAAGACACAATCGAAGGCAACACTTGTTGACTCCCATTGTTGGCCGACTCATGGAGAGTTGAGAATCCTCGGCTTTCACTCAGGTCGGTATTCTATCACCCCCCAGTTCTTTCAGTGCAATCTTGCAAAGGGGCATGGCTGCACTATCCGAAAGCTTGGCTTCGCCATCCTCTCCTCCAGGACTTCATTCCCCTTCTCCCATGTGGCCAATCGCTACTGCTTCTGCTGCCGTAGGCGAACCCCTCTTTTCTTTTCCTGTGTTTCTTCTTTTACTCCTCTTGACATTTTGTTGTTGTTACCGTGTTTCCGCAGCACAGAGGAGCGAAAAATGGAAAAAATGGAAATAGCAAAAAAGACGCAGGATAAAACCCAAAAAAGGCGCCCTGACCAGGAGCCAGTCCTTGAAAAATTCAAATGTTCGGGCACGACCCTTAGGAAGCTTTGGTGTCGGCCCGAGGCAACAAAAGAATTAAAATGAGGAAGCGCCCCCCGAATCTTTGTAAAAGAGTGCCAGGCTTGCTCCTGTGCAAAGTGTACGCATTATTTGGGAATAGGATAAATTAGAATGGTGGGAAATGGGAAAAAGGGCCTAGGCTACGGCCGGCCATGTAAAAGAGGGAAAAGGGGATGACCACCCAAAAAGGATTTAGGGCTTTGTATATAAAGTTGAAAAGTGAATGAGAAGCTCATTCTTTGGTGTGTGGCAAAAAGAGTCTTCTTCTCCCCTTCTTGCTTGTGTGTGTGCTCTTGAGAGAGGGAGTGTGAGAGTGTGAGGGAGTGAGTGTGTGTGAGAGTGAGGGATCAAGAGGATGAAGCTCTTCACCATCTCCTCTCCTCTTCTTCTCTTCTCTTCTCTTTTCTTCTCTTGCGTGCGCGGCTATGGAGGATGGAGGAGGCTTGAGGATGCTTGAGCTAGCATCAAGAATCGTGGAGCTACCGGAGTGCAAGAGAGAGGAGGGTACTTCATCGAGCATCAAGGTAAGCTCACTACACTTGTAGGATCGACGGCGCGTTGGCTAGGTGAGAGATAGCCATTAGAGCTCGCTTGGAACACTTGAAACAATAAGCGGTCCGTGGGTCTTGGCAGTTGAGTGAAAGCTCCCACATTTTGGTTCCATTGCCGGGACCAACGGATTCAAGCTTGAGCACTTGCGCGCCTCACATCGAGTATCGAAGTAGGGTACTCATCCCCGAAACGGAGCTTGAGATAGGTAGGAAGTTGGGTGTTTTTAATCTTCAAAACAAGTAAGTGTTTTGGGATATTTTGGTTGGTTGATGATTGGAAAGCATGGAGGATCTATTTCAGCTTTTTGCCTTCAATTTTCGTTGCATTTAGCGTAGGTTAGAGTTAGGAAATCGAATCGGAAAAGGGTAGGGTTTACTGTTTCAAAACATGGCAAAACAAGGAAAAAATCGTGCAAAGTGCGCAAAATGCTCGCTAATGAGGCCTAAGATCGACAAGAGAGTGATTGGGGGCGTCAACGCCACATTTGGAAAGGCATATAAGAGCCAGGAGGCCAAAAGAGAGCTCATTTGTGCCATTTCAGAGAGAGAGAGAGAGAGAGAGAGAGAGAGAGAGAGAGAGAGAGAGAGAGAGAGAGCTAGAGAGCCCTAGCCTGTGTGATTTGATCGCATCACCAATGCACTTACTGACCCGATCAGGTATATGAATCCCTTCCTCTATCCCCCTAGATAGGATCTGGAGGGTTGTGCTTGGTATGATTGTGTAAATCCCAAGAATCGAGCGAGATCGACATTGTGCTGTTTCCGTCGCGCCGCGTTCGGCCCGTCCGAGCGGTCGCTTCTGGGCCGAGTCCCAGAATCGGCCCTCGGCCCCTTACCATTCGGCCACTCGGCCCGAAACCCTAGTCGGCCCTCGAACTGTCCGAGGCAACTATCCGAGTCAACCCACTCGGCCGTCCGAATCAAAGCTCTTTGCCACGTGGCACATCCGCCATTCGGCCCGTCCAAGCGACCCGCCTGAGTCCCAAATTCGGAACTCGGCCACACCCGGGATTCGGCCCTCGGCCAAGCGCCGTTCGGCCCGTCCGAATTACCCTGTCCGAATCTTCCATTTTGCCCGTCCGAATAAAGACCGTCCGAGTAAAATCCGGAGATTCGGCCCTTGACCCCGCGCCTCAGCCCGTCCAAGTGACCCACTCGGACCCTGTAATTTGGACCAATTGGTTCGAGTGCAACTTTTTGTCAAATCTGTCAGAAATTTGACCCGACCTGGCAATTACGCATTAGCGCAACTTGTCGAAACCCTTCGGGTGCTCAGAACTTGATTTTGCCACACGTGATAAGAGAAATTGTAGTACACAGCTGCTTAGTGGGTAGCAGTAGACAGTTGAGGGACCCAAGGACTCGGATGCGAGCCGCTGAACCATAAAACCTGATCGATCGAAAGCGAACAAGGCAATGTACAAGGAAACCCTAAACCCTGACTAAACGGCCAGAAAGTGGACCTACAAGCCTATCAGGCCCAAAATGAGCGAGAGTGAGTAAGACGCCGGGAAATTGCTTGCGGCACTCACATTGAATTTCCGCACTTGAAGTACACTTAAGAAAGCTGAAAGTCTGATTGGGCACAAGTGCACGAGAAACAACATACTCACCGAGTGACCATAAATTGAGGCTTGTATTCAATAATCAAAGGAACTCACTCAGATAAATCGCTTAAGGAACCCACTAGTAGAAGAAGACCCCAAGACTTAGATAGGTTCCTGAGTGCCCTATTAGTAGGACCTGGAGAAGACACGAAGACACGGAAAGCAACAAGATAGAGGATTGGACGCTGCCGGGAGCTGCTTGGATTTATTGACAACCTCATGGAGTTGGAAGCAGAAACAATGTCGGAATCAAGAGGCGAATAAGGAGAGGACCAATTAGACTTCGGAGAATTTCCAACCTCAGTCCAGGAGCTGGTCCACAACTACGATCTACTCACTAAGCCCGTGATCCAGGGCAGACCTGTAGAGGAAGTGGTAGCTAACCTGGAAGAAGAGAGAAGAGCTATCAAGAGAGCGTTGGAAGGCATAATTGCCTACAACCATGAGCAAAGGGCTAGAAGGCTATAGCAAGACGTAGATATGTACGAGGCTAGATGAGTAACCTAGCTGGAGCGGCCAAATCTGGACCGAATGTAGAGCGGGAACGGGCAACAGAGGCTGACATGACATTGAGAGAACTGGTAGCAAAGCGACTCTTGGACAACACGTCCATTGAACAGAGCGCTACTGCCCTAGCCACCGCACTACTATCAGGATTGGGAGTCACGCAAGGGGCTAAGGGGCAGGCTAGAATCCCCATAGTAGCAAAACAACTAGCTAGATACGAACCTAGCAGTGACCCATATAGCTTCATGGAGCAGTTCGAGCAAATATGTGAGGCAAATGGTCTTACTAACCCTGCACAGTGAGCTCAAGCTTTCGGCCTGTGCTTAGGCGATAAGGGGAGGACCTGGTATTCTAGTATGGATGACGCAGAACGTGCGAACTTTGCTCGCCTTAAGGGCCTATTCATCAAGAGGTTTTCGGAGGCTGGGTATTCGGATAACCTCATCGTTAGGTTGATGGATATCAGTCAAAGGGAGAAGGAGGACGTTAGGGATTACGTCACTCAGGTGCATAGCCTCTACAAGAGAATCCCTGCCAATGAGTGACCTACCGAGAGGGCAGTGTCTACAGTGTTCATGAATGGGATTCAGAGTGAGGAGCTCTACAAGGCTTTGGCCAGTAACTCCACCTTGCAACGAGACGTGCTAGCTAGAGTTTTCGAGTAGGCAATACGAGTAGATGATCAACTCAGGGAACGCAGCATGAGGACTACCAACCGAGAAAGTGCAAGCCAGAGGGACCTTGAGAGATCAACCACTTCGGGGGAAAAAGCAACTGCTAGTGTGCAGGATAAGGGAAAGAGTGTAGACCATGACCAAGGGATGGCAGAGATGAGAATGGAGATTGCACGATTGCAAGAGCTCATGAGGAAGCCTGTGAGATTTCATGTACAATGTATATACTGCGGCGGCAATCACCTCCCAGTCGAGTGCCAAGACCCTAGATCTCGGCCGTGCTCAAATTGGGGTAGATTCGGGCATGATGCAGTGCATTGCAGAATGCCGAGGAGATTCCCATATGCACAGTACTACAACCCTCCATACTTAGGTAATAGGCCACCCAACTTCTTTGGGAGGGGAGCCCAGTTAGCTCTTCCAGCACCGACTGACTCAAGACCTGCTGTGCCTAGGCTGGAGATGAACCCAACTGGTATACCCAGGCCACCAAGGCCTTTTGTAACCCACCCACCTAGCGATGCTCCTGTTCACTTTGCGGAGGAGCCTAATGAGGAAGAAACATATGTCAACCCTTACATATCCTATGACGAGTAGGGCAACCCAGTCCTGATGGACTATCGACCAGTGCCAATGATGGCTTTAGGAAGAGGAAGAGGTAGAGGCTTTGGAGGGCCCAGCCAGGATCCAGTCACATGCTAAACTTGCGGCCACCCAGGCCACATTTCATCACGCTGCCCAGAATGAGAACAAGCTAACAAGGACAAAGTGGACCTCTGATGCGCACAGAGTGTGGAATCACGCATTTGTTTCCTGACTGTTCTAGGCGAAAGCCATCAACCAGCTCTGCCGACATGCCATTAGTGCCTTTGGGGCTCTTTGGAGTGGAAACCTTTGGTAGTGAGGATATGCCCATCCCACTACATGCTATGACGCGAGCTCAAACAAAGCAGGCATGCATCTCCTTGCCAGGGTCAAGTAACCTTGACGCAACCTCAATAGGAAAGAAAAGCCAGAGGAGACGGAAAAAGAGAACCGAGGCAAAGATAACTCTTAAAAACGAGGAAGCAACTACATTAGTAATGGGAAAGAAGGTCACAGACGCAGAGGCGGAGACCTCAACTCCTAAGACAACCGAGCTAGGGAGTGCCAAGGTAGGGGAATATCCCCACCCCAAACGGCAGCTCGAGGCTATAGCTAAGGTCAAGGAGTGGGTCAAGGACGCTCAAAAGCACCTCAAGGATTCTGAACCCATATTAGAAGATCCTATTGATGATTTCTCCAGCGTGAGCACACCAATCTCACCTTCAAAACCACAAGCTACGAGCATACCTGCACCACTGGGAGCAACTCAACAGCAAGGCCAGGGGGAAACTTGCCAGGGCAAACATAACGCATGGCCTAGAAATGCTAGCCTCAGGGGAAGACGAGAGCCCAGTGGCCTCCTCACAACCTTGTTGTCTACTCCAGTAACTCTAAGATCTGCCTAGGCAAAATCATTCCTTGTGGCAGGAGTTAAAAGACTTGATGGAGGGACACATAGGACTTGCGGGTGCTGATCCGAAAGATCATAATGCAGTTACACAGATCCCAAGTCTAACTCTACACTCAAATCCTAAGCCTTTGCACATCAATGCTTTTTGGGAAGGCACTGAAATGCTCGCAGTTTTGCCCGTCCTAGCCTTAGGAGATATGACGCGAAAAGGAATTGTAGACACAGGCGCAGGTGTTAGCGTACTAAACCATGCAGTCTTAGAGGCATGGGGAAACCCTCCTGTAGAGACTGCCAGGTTTAACGTCATGTTAGCAAATGGAATGAAGGTAAGACCATTCGGGGTCTTAAAGAATTGGCCAGTAAAGATCGCCGGTGTGCAATTTTCGGTAAACTTCATTGTCATGAAGGGAGTGGATTATGACATACTATTAGGCCGACCTTGGATGAGGAATGCGTGTGTCATTGAGGACTTGGGCAATGGCTTGATTTTCCTAGGGAACAGAACTAGTGCAGTAAGGGTAGAGATGGACACTTGGAAGACGACCTCTGTTGACCTAGATTCCATCTCAGCTATACTGAAAGGCGGTACTCAAATGACCAAACCCTATGGATCACTCACTAAATATATTCCTTGCCCTGAGGATGAGAGGGATTGGATGCACGTTTTGGCAACCATTGACCTACCATTCTCGGACGAGGAAGAACTATATCGGTTGGTAGCTAAAGCTGCAACCATGCCAATTGAGGAGCCAATTGTGCCACTCTGCATGATGGCAAAAAGCTCACTCAGCCCAGGCAAACCAGCCTCATTCCATATCCCCAACAACAAACTAGAGCTTCAGAAAATTGTAGAGTATCTGACCAATAAACTGGAAGGCAACTCGGTTGCTAACTTAAAACCTCTACATGATCTATTAGCTAAATCAGAATGGAAATGGACCAAGGTCCACCACCTGAATTTGTTATATAACTGGGCTTTAGTTACTGATGACATGGAGACTGGAGAGGAAAGCTTGGGTGATGATGAGCAGTCAGAAGGATAGGACTCTGATGATGAGGAGTATGAGGACTGTTGCTCTACGGGAGAGGAGAGTGAAGAAGAGATAGATACAATGGAGTATGACACGGAAGGAAAAACGATAGAACAAATCAGGGCATACTCGAGGCCTAGGAAAGGAAGGACCAATCAGAACAAAAAAGGAGTCATGCGAATGGAGTTTAACTCAGAGTTGGAAGTCAGCACTGAGAGTGATCCCGAGATACCGCAACCTTCTAAGGTCAAATGCACCAAGGGAGACTTGCCAGTCCACCTGAGGCGTAGGAGGCTAAAAGAGGAGGCCAGGAAGCAAGCAAGGGACTCAGAAGCAGAAAGGCAAAAGAAACCGCAGGATCTACCCAAACGGTTTACAAAATTTAAAAAGGGTGACAGAGTGGTGATTATGCTAGGTGCGAAAAGACAAGGCCAAACTAGTGAACCAATCGAGGGACCCGCCAAAGTCAAGGAAGTTAACTTGGCTGGGGAAGGTGAAAAGCCAAGACCGGTGTTCATTGCAGATGACTTGACGGAGGATGAGGAGACCAAACTCATTGCGCTCTTGCAAGAGTACATTGACGTGTTTGCATGAACTTAAGGGAGTCGACCCTAGGGTTGTGACTCATAATATCCCAGTGGTCCCTGATGCAGTGCCAACGAAACAATGACCTTACGCCATGAATCCCAAACACGCCCATGTAGTAAAAGAGGAGATTGATAAACTCATGAGGGCAGGATTCATATATGAGATCGAGCACACGGACTGGGTATCACCTAAAATCCGAGTGTGCGTGAACTACAGGAAAGTGAATGCCGCTACGAAGAGGGATAACTATCCTGTACCTTACACCAAGCACATGCTTGAGAGGGTAGCAGGTAAAGAAGCCTACAGTTTTCTAGATGGTTTCTCGGGCTATAATCAAGTGCAAGTGCACCCCGACAACAGGCACAAGACTGCCTTTGCCACAGAATGGGGTGTATTCGCCTACATTGTCATGCCTTTTGGGCTAATGAATGCACCTGCAACTTTTCAACGCCTAATGTGCACTATCTTTAAGGACATGCTAGGCGCGAACTGGAAGTGTTTGTAGACGACTTATACTTACACTCTAGTTGGGCCGAACACTTAGAGAAATTGAGAGCTGTCTTTGAAAGGTGTAGGTTGTACCACCTCTCATTGAACCCCTTAAAGTGCCAGTTCTGGGTGAAACACGGATGCATCTTAGGGGACGTAGTGTCAAGGAATGGCATTGCCACTGACTTTCCCAAAGTCAGAGTCATTGTTGACTTATTGCCACCCGATAACTACAAGGGAGTTCAATGCTTCTTAGGACACACTGGATATTATCGACGCTTTGTACTAAATTACGCACTAATTACTAGACATTGTACAAGCTGTTGATAGTGTTCGAGTGGACGGAGGAATGCCAGTGCGCATATGAGGCGTTGAAAAAGGCTCTTACGACTACACCAATCTTACAAGCCCCAGACTGGAACATAATGTTTCATGTACACATAGACGCCTCTAAGTTTGCTATTGGAGCTGTGCTATGCCAGCCTGGTGAACATAACTTAGATTACCCGGTGAGTTTTGCCAACAGGCAGCTCACAGAGACCGAGATGAACTATTACACGACAGAAAGGGAGGGGTTGGCCATGGTATTTGCGGTAAAGAAATTTAGGCATTACCTATTGGCCACTCCCTTTGTCTTCTTTGTTGACCATCAAGCCTTACTATATCTTGTGAACAAGCCTTGCGCTACAGGACGCATAGCTAGATGGTTACTCCTTCTACTGGAGTTTGACTTCTCTGTGGTTGTACGCAAAGGAAAGCAGCATTACATGGCTGACCACGTGTCCTGCATACCCACAGGAGAAGCCGCTGGACAAGGCATACCTGACGATTTACCGGATGCTCATCTCTTTAACCTGTCTAGTGAGAGAGAATTATTTAAAGCTGATCTGATGCCGTATTGGGCCAATGACATAGTGCAAGTGCTAGAAAAGGGACTACTTGAGCGACCCATTGAGAAGGCCAGGCTGAGAAGATTTATCTTGAAAATTCAGCCATACCAACTGATAGCCGGCCAACTCTACAGGTTGGGACAAGACGATTTATTGCGCAAATGCGTATGTGAGCACGAGATGCACGATGCATTGAAAGAAGCACATGGCGGAATCACTAGAGGACACTTTAGCGGGGACACAATAGCCCAAAAGGTGCTACAATCCCAACTATGGTGGTCCACCCTTTTTCGCGATGCAACTAAATTCGTAAAGCACTGTGATGAGTGCCAAAGGACCAAAGTGCCGGTGCAAAAAGACAAGATGGAGTTGACCCCAGTCATAGCCCGACAACCCTTTGAAAAATGGGGCATCGATTTTATTGGACCTATCAGTCCTGCGGCACAATATTCCCAAGCTCGCTACATCATAGTGGCAATCGATTATCTAACGAAGTGGGCAGAGGCACGAGCCACGAGGAAGAATGATGCTAGAACCACTGCAAAGTTCTTGTGGGATCAGGTCATTTCACGGTTTGGCTGTCCAATCGAACTTGTAAGCGACCAAGGCACGCACTTCATTAATGAGGTGATTTCCCACTTGCTCTCTACCTTCCTAATAATTCATCAGAAGTCCTCTCCCTATTACCCTAAGGCTAATGGCCAAGCCGAATCCACAAATAAAATCTTAGTCAACGTGCTTACAAAGGTCGTGTCTACTTCAAGAAGTGACTGGGACAACAAGCTAATGGCGGCCTTGTGGGCCTATCGCACAGCTTATAAAACGGCTGTAGGACAGATGCCTTTTAGGCTGACGTACGGAACTGAAGCCATTTTACCCTTAGAATTCTTCATCCCTAGCTTAAGGCTAGCAGTCCAGGAGTGTTGGGAGGGAAGAGAGGCTTGGACCAATCGCTTAGTGAAGCTAGAGCACCTAACGGAGACTCGACTCCTCGCCACTCACTCTCTGATTTGTGAGAAGGATCGATGAAAGATGTGGTTTGACAAGCATGTCAAACAACGAGACTTTGAACAAGGGACCTTGTTCTGCTATACTCTGTAAAAGGACATAAATAGAAGATGAAGTTTCGGGGGCTAGGGCCTTTCAGAGTACGCATGATTGGTAGAATAGGGAATGTTGAGTTGGAGACACTTGAAGGTGAAGGAATAGGCTTTTTTAACGGCAGCCGCATAAAGAAGTATTATCCTCCTTCCCATCCATTACATGAGCCACCCATGCTAGAACCCCCAATGAACGTCTGCATGGCTACTATAACCGACCTTACAGATCAGGACGAAGAAGTAGTGGCACCGGCGTATCTACGAATCACAGTCGCAGCAGGAGCGATGTATTCTTTCGATGACTTGATTGATGAAGGGGCCGACTACAACATCTTGACGCATGACCATTGGACATGCATTGGTCATCCGAAACTATAGCCCACTAATGCCAAACTCACCCCGTTTGGGGGTACTGCTTATTCACTCCTAGGGAAGTGCAAGGTAGTCGTTTCCATTGAGTCTGAAAGTTTACCAGCTTTCTTCCATGTGTTGCCTGACACTAAAGGAGTCAGTAATGTGTCACTATTGGGTCGCACTTTCAAGAAGCAAACGAACTGTAATGTGGATTACAACCTAAACCGCATTCATCTTGCTATCGGCAATATGCGTATAGTGACGAATTTCAGCAAGGGCTGTCATGATTCCTCCACCATTACGAAGCCACTGGTAGAAACCCCTACGACCATGCTCCAGCCCAAGTCTAAACAGAAGAAAACTATGGCCTCGTGCCAGGCTCTCAACCCGAGGCCTAAACCCACCAAGAGTGCTCACAAGGCCAAGGAGTCCAAGCTTATATGGGTGCCAAAATGGTAAAGACCACATCCGGGTAGACCACCCAAACGTGATCCTAAATGCCAAAATCATCAGTCGTCACGGCCTAAGAGGCAGTCTAGACACTATCGACGTAGACACACAACCACGCCATGATGGATCCCCAAAGATCTCTTGCGAGCACAAGGATACTACAACGGCAACCCCTGGATTTGGGTGCCTAAAAATGGCCAGTTAAAAAGCTCATCTACAAGCAATCTCACCCCAGTGAGGGAGGCTTGCACACGTGGTGCCCAGGGCATAGTCAGCAAACCATCGCCAGCTATGGCTAGTAAGCCCCAGCTCATCTATCGACCAAAGCAAATGCCACAAGCCTTAAACTTACCTAATCTAGAGAACTTAAAAACCCTATGACTGCTCACTCAGAACCCAGCATAACTCCCATGCCCCCAGAGCTTCCTACAGCACCTCAAAGTGCTTCGAAGTGCAAAGCCCAACCTGTGACACCAATGATGGAGTCACCACTATCCAGTCCAGTTGCACCATCCCCACCAGTAGGTCTTAAACCTTCCTACGCAATACGACCTTTCCTCTCCTTGGCTAAGGACCTCGCCGCGACTTCTGGGGATGACTTAATAACCTGCATCAAGATGTTGGACGAAACTTTCACTACATTTGCTAGAAGTTATGAGAGGCTAGACCTAGGCCTTCTTGACAAAACACTTGCTTCGGATGTTCGTGCATTACCATGCACTTGGGAAGAATACGAACTTATGACCTCTAAATTTCCCAAAACTACTGTTGAACTGATAGCAAACGACGAAATCTCAAAGGAGCAAGTTGCCCTCAGAAGACTAATCACTTCATATCGTAAACCTCCTCATTCTGTTCCTGAACATGAGTTGCAAAAGCTCACGCAGATGGCAAGCTTGCCTTCCATGTTCTTGCAGTAGTGGTTTGCTCTGAGAATCCAATGGGAGAAAAAAGGTTGCCGGATAATGACCAATGCTGAGCAATGCAGGGCAATTAAAACCATCGAATATGACCCTACTTATGTGGCACCTATCTCGTTTATGGTTTTGGCCATCACCCGCAATCAGCATTTAGACGACCATGTGCTCGCTCACCCCTACATTGACCAATTCCTCACGGAAGAGGAATTACATGTTGCCAGCCGCCTTAATACTGGAGATCTCTTTCACGATGTCTTGACCTACATCTCCCAAGTCTCCATCCAACCGTCTGCTCTTGATTGTCACACTCAACTGGAATACAATCCAAAATTCTACACGTGGCTTCTTCACACGTAACTCCTACCCCAACAGGTCCAAATCCCCTCACCTTTTAACCCCCAATCCTAGGAAGGATTCTTTTCTAAGCCGACGGGGAGGGGGTATGTGGGTATGTGGTGAAGGTGAAAAGAATTAGATAGGAAATGAATAAAAAGGGGGTACAGTAAAGTAAAGGTAGTGAAAAGCATAAGCATATAGTATGGAAAAAATGGCTTCCTAAAGGAAATGAATAAAAAGGGGAAATGTGGCGAAGGTGAAAAGAATCAGATAGGAAATGAATAAAAAGGGGGTACAGTAAAGTAAAGGTAGTGAAAAGCATAAGCATATAGTATGGAAAAAATGGCTTCCTAAAAAATTCATTCAAGAGTTTTTATTCTCACATAAACAGCAAAGTGATATGTGGAAAATGCTAACGAAAGTTACGAATTATGGCAGAAGCAGAAAATGTCGCAGCAAGATCACGCCCATCGACTCCCATTCACAGACGAGGAAAGGGATCAGTATCGCATCCATCTAGAGAACCGCGCCTTCGGCCAGCTCAAGTTCCGAACCATCCACAACATCGAAGCCATGGTGGCCAAGGAGGAAGCAACCAGGAGGGTAGTGGAATAGTGCAACCTTACAAAGTATATTGAAAAATTCTCGCAGGAGCCGGATCACTTAAAATGCGTAGAATTCCTCAGAACATACAACCCGAACCAAGAAGGTGGCATTGTAACAGTGGGCCGAGGAGAGGGTGCAAAGCAGGTGCAAGTCCGGTTGGATCCAGCCTTGGTGGAAAAGGCTTTGGGATTGGCACCAAGGACAGAAAGGAGACAAAAAATGGATGTTTATGCCTTGCTAAAAATGAAGAAGGAAGAGGTGCTCACGAACGACGACATAAGCATCCAGGACATCCCTGACACAGAAGCCAGGTTGCAGGCCAAGTTAGTGCACGTGCTCTTCTCCAGCCAACGTTACAATTCTTTAATGCATCGAATTAGTGTGCCAGTGCTGGAGAATGTAGCAGCCCACACCCTAGACGAGGTGGATTGGAATGGGTACGTGCAGAAGATGATTGATCAAGCGGCCAAGGCGCTAGCCCTGGGAAGTGCACCAACAGGAGAAGAATCTCCGGTTTTTAAGGTTACGGAAAGGAAGAAAGCCTCCTCCAAGGCCTCTTTCATCGGATACGGAGGAGTCTTGACTGCACTCATTCAGGAGGCAATAAAGGAAGCACAGGAGGCACAGGAGGGAGAAGGAGAAATGCCAGAGAGGTCGTCTCCTCGCCAGGACAAAGACAAGTCCATCGACAGAATGGAAACAGAAGAAGAAGGGGAGGGGCAGACTAGCAAAAAGACAATTAGGACAACGAAGAAGAAGGCAATGCAGAGGAAGAAGAAGAATGACGAAGGCAGGAAGAAGGAAAAGGAAGACTTGGAAAGGGCGAAGAAGGAATCCCTGAGAGAAGCAAAGAAGAGAGAGAGAACAAAGAGACAGGAGGAGGAGAGGGAAAAAGAGGAGTTACAGAAAGCAAAGGAGATGTCAAAACAAGAAGCTGAAGAGGAGAAAAGGAGGGAAAGAGAACAGAAAGGAAAAAGAAGGAGGAGTAGAAAAAAAGAGAGGAGGAAAGGAAGAGAAAAGCGGATGAGGAAGAGGAGGAGCTACGAAGAAAGGAGGAAGAGGACCTCGCGGAGGCCACCCACCGGTCCATTGAACAACAATGCCGAGCAGATGAACTAAGGAACCTGAGCCCGCGCAGAGAAGAGGGGCCAAGGTCTAGCACACAGGTGCTAAAGTTCGTGCCACCTCCAGTCCGTGAAGGCAAGGGCAAGGCACTGCTCCATCCGATCCCTACCCTCTTAGTGCCTTCCACGGAACTCACCACCATCACCCCCAGCATCCCGACTAGCGCAGATATGTTAAACTTTGTGGCGTGGATGCAGTATTTTATCAACAAGGAGATGGGCCAGGGGCAGAGTACGGAGACTACGGCCATAGGACAGAAGAGGCCAGCCACGGATGCAGAGTCCAGGCAAGAGCCCAAAAAGCAAAAAGTCGAAGCCTCAACCTCGCTCATTCACACAACGATGACGCCATTGGCTAATTACGACGAATACGTCGCCGAGCTGCTCTCCCAATTGGAGAGAGCGAACGAGGAACGCAAGATAGCCGTGGCTGAGTTGGCAGCCGAGAAGGAAATAGTGGCCGCCTTCCAGTTGGACAAGACAAGAATGATAGCCTTGCAGCAGCGCGAGATTGCATATCTGAGACAAGAACTGAAGGCTAGGGATGAGAGGGAGGAACACTGGAGGCATCTGCTCGAAAAAAAGACTTAAGAGTTAGTAAACATGCAAAGAGAGCACAAGCTCTTAATAGTGCAGTACTAGGAGCTTGCTGCGCAATCTGCTCAGATTGATGCACTCGTGACGGAGCTGAATGCTAGGGACGAAGAAAGAAAACGAGGCATGGAGGAGCAGCAGGAGGAACTCAAGCGCCTAACAGATCAGCTGACCTCTAAAAGAGGAGAACAAGAGAGGCTAGTCAGGGAACTAGAGGATTATGAGTAGAAAATCATGATGCTGACCTTAAGACAGGGAGAGGGCTTGGAAGTAATGAACAAAAGGGCAGAGGAGTGGGCTGCGCACAATGAAAAGAGGGTGAAGACACTGGCGCGGCGCCTTGCTCTGACAGAAAAGGAGAAAATCATCGCGGAGAGCAAGGCAGAGGCAGCCCAAGTGGCCTTCAACACTCAACAGAAGGCCTTCCTCAACACTATCCTGGACGCCACGCACACAGCGTAAGGAGAGCCACTGGAGGCAATGCAAAGAAAGCTCGGCATGGCAAGAAGAGCCCTACACGCTGGACTACAGATGCCACCATCACCTACGAAGGTTAGGCTGAGTTTGGATGAACAACGAAAATACCTAATGCTGGCCGGCCTAACCCCCCGAGAGATAGACACCCTCGGATTCGAGGAAGAAGCAGCACACGCAGAACGACAGGGGGAAGAAGCTGAGCTAGAAATTGATGTGAATCAATTCAGGGAAGACGTAGTCCCACAACCCCCCTCGCCGCAGGCCCAAGACCCGCCACAAGAAGACCCAGATCTACAGAAAGAAAAGCCATCTCTAAAGAAAGATGCAAAAAGCTGGTGGAGGAGGCCAAATAGAAACTGAGAGCCAAGCCAGCCGTGCTACTGTCCGCACCTCTCCCTCCATGCCCAGATGATCTTCCCGCAGGATTCCACGCAGAACTGGTGGTGTGGGAGGTACAGGAACTAGGAAAGGATCCATTCCCCTTCAATTTCCTCCTACCCAACAGCCTGCGGAGGGTCCTGCCTCTCAAAGTGATGGTGGACGAGGTGATCGCGGTCGGTGGCTGGTTGGGGAAAAAATGGCTGGAAGAGCGGGAAAAGACCCCAACCTCTTGGGGCACAGAAGCGGCCGACTACTGGCAATATAAGGTTTTTGAAATCCCCCACACTGTACAAAACTACAAGAGCCAACCCCTGTGGAGGAGGCGAGTATGCGACATAAGCATGCTCGCCTAGATGGCGTTTTGTAATACCCTGCCATTCGAGCGGAACGACCCTACCTACATGGCATACCCTCGAAGGGTAGGGGTAGATTTTGATGCCACCCTCCACGGGCGGTATGACTTTCCCATTATTTATAACTCCACTATAGTATCCTTTGAGCACGCTCTTCTTTTTACTGCAGAAAGCCTAGATGAGTCTATGATGCGCTTCCTTGCGGACTTCTCCTCATGTCCTAACCCCACTTTTATAACCACTTGTAACTATCTTAGGTTACTTAGGCTACTTCTTAAGCAGGACCCGACTCTACAAGAGCGCGGCCTGCCTCCCCTATTCTTTGACCCTAACGCTATAGATAACTGTGCCATGGCTTGTCTCATGATGAGGGCTAGTCTCCTTCCCTCTTTTTGCCTAGCCCTCCTAGAAGACATGACCGACATCCAATTTACTAGATGCAACCACCCCTTCCTCTCCACCACCTCCCTTCATGTATACATGAATCTGAAAGATTACATGCAAAGTCGCCAGTTTTTGAGCAAGTCTATCTGACCCCCTTCTCCTCCTCATTCCAATCAAGACAATTAGGCCTATGTATCATTTCAAAAAAGAAGAAGAAGAAGAAGAAGAAGAAGAAGAAGAAGAAGACGAAGAAGCACCACAATCATTGCACCTAGGGTTCTCCCTAGCCCCCTCCCCCACTTCACGCTTAGGGCACATCAAGGGCAGGACTTTCAGACCTGTCACCCTAAGACTCGCACCGCACCTCCACCGAAGCACGAATTGGGTCCTCAAGTGTGGGACGTTACCAAGGGCTTACCCAAGGTTAGACCCATCTCCCAGTTCCACTGCCACGAGCACCACACACTACACGGCGAGCAGACACACCCCTTAGGGAGTGCACAACTTTTCTTGCAGGTTATGTTCGACTCTCAAGAAATGGCTACCTGCAGAAGAAGATCACCCATGGCACCCTTTAATGGCCCAAGCTTCTTTTCATGCGCCGGCCTCCAACCATCTGCCTGCTGATGGCCACCATGATCGAACCAAGTCAAGGTAGAACTGCCATTGGCATAGATCTTGGAACCTCATCGTCCAAAGATCCATGCCCAATGCCTCAAGATCCACGGATCGCTTATTGATTCCACAAGCTTGAAGACCTTCAACTCAAAACTGAAGACTTTCAACTCAAAGACAAGGATCTTCAATCAAAGCCACGGGTTTTCAAGACAAACAGCGTTCGAGGGGTTTCTCCAAAATAAATCCCTCCAATACCACCCTCCTAAGGGATTGCTTATTGCTTCAAGCGTTTCTGATACTCAAAAGACGACCGGCTACATAAGGGGCGCCACAACAGTGTGAAAGATACCGAGTCTCTTCATGGAGCCTAAAGCATGCCGGAATCTTTCCTGGTCATCGTCCCCAACCTCCATCACCTATCATTCCCCCAACCACCCACCTACCTATTCCACCCAGCAGCCGACCTAACTAGCCACTCCGTCCCACCGCAGTGCCATGGGATTGGCACTTGGCTAGGAGGGGGGTAATGTTACTGTGTTTCCGCAGCACAGAGGAGCGGAAAATGGAAAAAATGGAAATAGCAAAAAAGGCGCAGGATAAAAGCAGAAAAAGGCAACTTGACCGGGAGCCAGTCCCTGAAAAATTCAAATGTTCGGGCACGACCCTCAGGAAGCTTTGGTGTCGACCCGAGGCAACAAAAGAATTAAAATGCGGAAGTGCCCCCCGAATCTTTGTAAAAGAGCGCCAGGCTCGCTCCTGTGCAAAGTGTATGCATTAGTTGGGAATAGGATAAATTAGAATGGTGGGAAATGGGAAAAAGGGCCTAGGCTATGGCCGGCCATGTAAAAGAGGGAAAAGGGGATGACCGCCCAAAAAGGATTTAGGGCTTTGTATATAAAGTTGAAAAGTGAATGAGATGTGTGTGCTCTTGAGAGAGGGAGTGTGAGTGTGAGGGAGTGTGTGTGTGTGAGAGTGAGGGATCAAGAGGGTGAAACTCTTCACCATCTCCTCTCCTCTTCTTCTCTTCTCTTCTCTTTTCTTCTCTTGCGCGCGCGTCTATGGAGGATGGAGCTTGGAGATGGAGGAGGCTTGAGGATGCTTGAGCTAGCATCAAGAATCGTGGAGCTACCGGAGTGCAAGAGAGAGGAGGGTACTCGATCGAGAATCAAGGTAAGCTCACTACACTTGTAGGATCAACGGCGCATCGGTTAGGTGAGAGATAGCCATTAGAGCTCGCTTGGAACGCTTGAAACAATAAGCAGTCCGTGGGTCTTGGCAGTTGAGCGAAAGCTCCCACAGTTGTCTGCTGGCTTCCTTATCGCTACTCTTCTTCTTCTTGGTCTTCTGGCTTGACATTTGTTGCAGGTGCAATTCATATTTGCATCTCTCTCTTAAAGTAATAATATGTAGCAACGCAGCCTAGTAGGGCCTGCTTCAAACTTCTACTCTTTCTACTGAGCATTTTCTTTTTGATTCTGAATGCTTCTTCTTCTTTAGCAGACATGGCCAAAAGAAAGGAGGATCTTCGATATTAAGGATGCCATGAGCTTGATGGCACATACTTGATCTTGTGCTACTATGGTTGCTTCTTTATTTCCTAATTCTCCTTCAATGCCTTTACAAGCCCTACTTCTCTCTCTCTTTCTCTCTACCACTGTCATTTCTTCTTCTCCTTCACATTCCAACTCAGATTTGAGATCAGCTTGTTTCCCCGACTGCGCACCAAAATGACAGCAACCCTCCCATGGCAAAAAATGAACATGAAACCAAGGTAAAAACGTGCAAAATGATAGCAACCCTCCCACGACAGAAAATGAACATGAAACCAAGGTAGAAGGGTGCAAAATCTATGCACATGGCTGAGCCATTAATCTCAAAACTGAAAAGAAACCATAAATCTTCCACTTAATAATGAACCGATTTGTTATCTTCATCATCTTCATCCATAGCTTCAACCATTATACAAGAACAAAAGGGAAAAGAAGAATTTCTGCACAAAAGACACATGAGAGAGAAGAGAGAATAACTTTTTGCACCACCAAAAAAAGGAGAATATGCAATTGGACAAGAGAGGGAAGGGAAAGAGGCATATAACCACTCGTGCACTCCACCCCACCTCTTCCCCAAAAAGCACACCCCTTCGTATTTTTATTATTTCTTTGAAACTTTGATACATTTGATATTATAAGACCTTTGGCCTTTAATTTTGAGTATTCATACCCTTCACAAATGCATGCACGTAACACTTTTGTGTATACCATTTATTTATGATAGATGTGGATGTGGTCCCCTCATATCTCTATCTCTTTTTGGTGATTTTGTAACATTGTAGTATTATTCTCTTGACAAAAAATAAAAATATGATGCATGCTTGGATTCTTTTGTGCCTTGTTTTATGCTTCTTTTGGGTGTCATCAGAGGGAGACATTAAACATAATAGGAAAATGAGAGAGAGGGAGAGGGAGAGGGAGAAAATGGGAGAGGGAGAGGGAGAGGGAGGAAATGAGAGAGGGAGAGGGAGGGAGAGAGAGAGAGAGAGGGAGAGGGGGAGGAAATGGGAAAGGAAGAGGGAGGGAGAGGGAGAGGGAGGGAGAGAGAAAGAGAGGGGGAGGGAGAGGGAGGGAGAAGAAATGAGAGAAGGAGAGGAAGAGAGCAAAAGGAAATGAGAGAGGGAGAGGAGAGAGAAAAAATGAGAGAATGAGAGGAGAGAGAAAAAGATAGAAAAGAGAGGGAGGGAGAGGGAGAGGGAGAGGGAGGGAGAGAGAAAGAGAGGGTGAGGGAGAGGGAGGGAGAAGAAATGAGAGAAGGAGACCAAGAGAGCAAAAGGAAATGAGAGAGGGAGAGGAGAGAGAAAAAGAAAGAAAAGATGTTAAACATAATAGGAAAAGAGAGAAAGAGAGGGTGTGGGTGAGGGTGAGGGTGATGGAGGGAGAGGAAATGAGAGAGGGAGAGGAAGAGAGAAAATGAAATGAGAGAGGGAGAGGAGAGAGAAAAAGAAATGAGAGAGAGAGGAGAGAGAAAAAGAGAGAAAAATCATTAAACCTAATACGGAAAGAGAGAAAAAGAGGGTCAGGGTGAGGGAGGGAGAGGAAATGAGAGAGGGAGAGAAAGAGAGAAAAGGAAATGAGAGAGGGAGAGGAGAGAGAAAAAGAGAAAAAAAATAAACCTAATAGAGAAAGAGAGGGTCAGGGTGAGGGAGGGAGAGGAAATGAAGGGAGGGAGAGGAAATGAGAGAGGGAGAGAAAGAGAGAAAAGGAAATGAGAGAGGGAGAGGAGAGAGAAAGAGAGAGAGAGAGATGAGAGAGAAAAAGAGAGAAAAATCATTAAACCTAACAGGGAAAGAGAGAAAGAGAGGGTGAGGGTGAGGGAGGGAGAGGAAATGAGAGAGGGAGAGAAAGAGAGAAAAGTAAATAGGACCTTACAATAAGCTCATCCTAGGCTCATAGGGGTTAGGCCGATCCTCAACAAACCTAAGGGATATATGGCTAGAGAGTCCTAGTATACTTGTGCCTCCTAGCATAATGTTCTTCTTGCAAAGAGACCTCTCATACATGGGGCTTGTCCTAGCCTCCACCACGCAAGTATACAATGAAGGCAATCAACCTATCAGTATGAAAAACATTCATTTTTCATAACGTAAATCCAAAAATAACTTTGGATATTCCATAAAAATCGATCTCTTCTTAAAAAGACAAATACAAAAAACTAAAACAGCATCATTCATATGCTTGGCAAAACTAAAACAACATCACCACAAGATCTCTTCGGAAACTCATCTTCAACTATTAATTTTAATTAATAAACATAATATAAAATCACTTGCAAGGAAGGACACTCTTTTATCATTAACCCTTTTTCTTCCTTAGAATAGTCTTAGGAACAAATTTATGCTCTAACAAGCTAGAGATCATGCTTTGGTATTTGTGGAGATCCCAATCTCATGCCCTCATAGAGATTGTAGTGTGCAATAGTGTGGAGAGAAGGTGGGTGAGTTGTAAATGGTAAAGGAGAATTCTATTGATGATGGAGAGAAGATGAGGTGAATCGCCAATTCTATTCTTAGTGAGTGCAACCTACCCATAGTATGGCATCCATGACCAATTGAAATCAATAAGACTTTGAAATCCTACCTCGAGTATTATAACTATTGTTTTGTGGTGGATTTTCCTGCCATAATTCAATGTCAATTTGTGCTTGTGTTTTCCAGGGTGTGTTGACTATGGGTGTCAAATGCTCTAGTCGGATCTCTCTCTTTCTCCTCTCTCTTCTCTCAACTCTTGTCTCTCTCTTTATCTCTATATAAGTAGTCGTAGTCATAGTCGTGGTCGTGGTCGTGGTCGTGGTCATAGTCGTGGTCGTGGTCATAGTCGTGATCATGGTCGTGGTCGTAGTCGTGGTCATGGTCGTATTTGTAGTCGTAGTCGTGGTCGTGGGTCATGGTCGTGGTCATCGTAGTCGTAGTTGTGGTCGTGGCTGTGGTTGTAGTCATAGTCGTAGTCATGGTCGTAGTCATAGTCATAGTCGTAGTCGTAGTCGTATTCGTATTCGTAGTCGTAGTCGTAGTCGTAGTCATAGTCGTAGTCGTAGTCATGGTCGTGGTGGTCGTGGTCGTGGTGGTCATGGTCGTGGTCGTGGTCGTAGTCATAGTCATGGTCGTGGTTGTGGTCGTAGTTGTCGTAGTCATAGTCATGGTCGTAGTTGTTGTCATGGTCATGGTGGTCGTGGTCATGGTTGTGGTCGTGGTCATAGTCGTAGTCGTGGTCGTGGTCATAGTCGTAATGTAGAAAAAGAGAGAGAGATGGAAGGAGAGGATAACAATCTAAGAAAAAAAAAGAATGATAACAAAAACAAATTGTTTGTCGTAAAATAGACAAAATGGAAAACGATGAAGGTCCTGTTGTTCAAGATCGTGAGGCGTATCTTAATCAGCGTGTCCCATGTCCTTGCTCTCAATGCAAGCTAGCAATTAGACAAAAAATGTCGATTGTCTATAGAACACGTACGACGATTTGGTGAGTTTCAATCTGAGATCATTGATCAGGTGATTGCGGATTTTGAGCAAATGGTAAGAAAAGTTAATATCAATCATGCATTGTACTCGCAAGCTAATTGAATACCATATACAATAAGATTGGGTCTGGCTAGCAAATTTTCTATCCAGGGAGGTGATGTCTCGTCCCAAGGAGGAGTACACCCTTTGCGGCCAATTAGAAGAGTTTGTGGGCATGTGATGGATGGAGTGCATGAGCTAATCCACCACTTGCAAGGCCAATCTATACCGTCAATGCTAGAGGAGACATGTAGCCTTCCACACATACCTACAATCTTGGAGCCTGAGATGGAGGCAATGATCGATGCATTAATTCCCATGGATGTCGAGACTTCTGATCTGCTTAGAGAGGAAGCATCCATACCATTATATGATGGGTGTCGAGTATCTCGCCTGAAGACACAGCTTGCACTCTTAAGTGTGCAAGCAAAATACGAGTGGAGCGATGCGAGTGTGACTGACTTGTTCAGGTACCTTATACATACGCTTCGTTGATTTTTTTTCGGCACTATTATTAAAAACATTTGTGCTTTTTCAAGGTGTTTTATGATTTTTTCAGGTTATTAAAACATCATATATTACCACATGCAAATACCATGCCTGAGTCTCGTGATGATGCACGACATGTTTTACGAAAGCTTGGCATGGACTACAACAACATCCATGCATGTATCAACGATTGCATACTGTTTCGAGGAGAATATAAGACTATGGAGACATGTCCAAAGTGTGGTGCTCATAGGTATCGACAAGACTTGAAAGGGCAAACCATCCCTCAAAAAGATCTCAGATACTTTTCGCTTATCCCCTACATAAACCATATGTTTCGTAAGTCGCATGGCGAGCTTGACAACGTGGCATGCGCAGAATAGGTCCACGGATGGAGTTCAATGAATATCAGCGGATTTACGCGCATGGAGCCACATTGACTCTACCTTCCCAGGCTTTGCCCGAGAGCCAAGGAATCTTTGGCTCGGTCTTGCAATGGATGGCGTGAACCCATTCGGTCTGCACTCAACTTCTTACAGTGTGTGGCTTATAGTCCTTGTCAACTACAATATCCCTCCATGGCTTTCTACGAAGAAAGGATATCTCATCCTTAGCTTACTCGTCCCCAATCACTACAAAGTCAAAAATATGGACGTGTATCTTCATCCATTAGTCGATGAGCTTAAGATTTTGTAGAGGAGGGGGTCACCGTGCAAGATATGAGCAAGCGCGATGGTCGGCGGTCTGCCAATATTCGAGCCATTCTCATGTGGATGATGCATGACTTTCCGAGATTCGGAGAGTGCTCAGGTGAATAGGCCTCCATTCTCATTGGTAATATCTATATTTTATCTCGTTCAAGCTTGTATTCACTGGGTCGTGGTGTTGGAACAAGTCTGGTTACCTCAGGTTATCATGCATGTCCATTGTGCAGGCCACAGTTAGACTCCTGAAGGAACCATGAAGAAGATGGTATATCAAGAACACGCCACTTTCTTGCTAGAGGATCATGAACTCAGGGAAGGTTTTCTTGGACGACCTCCAACATGTATGAACGCCGCAAGCTGGTATGAGCTGAAAATGGTCCACGCGGAGTCACATCGAAACAAAATGCGGTGGTTCTCAGTTTTCTACGAATTGCCATATTGGACCCACTTACAGGTCAACCACTTGTTGGATCCCATGTATATTTTTAAGAATGTGGACAGCTTGCTATGGGACCACATCACAAGAAAGAGAGACACTATAGGGGCACGAATGGATTTGAAGGAGGTAGGTAAGATGGAGGCACTTTGGCCGTAGTTGAGTGCTGATGGTTGCATGCAGCAACCTCGCGCTCCTTGGGTTTTGTCCACTAAAGAAGAGTGCATTGTGAAGCAAGTAGTCAAGTCTATCCACACTCCGACGGGTATGATGCGTTCTCTCAGGTCGGCATTTTCTAAAGATAACCAATTATCAGGGCTAAAATCCCATGACTGGCATAAGATATGTCAAGTTTGTACTACGAATGGATTGTAATTGGCATGAGCATTTTGCTATTTGGAGTGTAGCCATTATTCATAATGCTTTCTCATTTGTAGCAGTTTGTACTACTGATCGCGATCGCAGGATGTCTTACTCCAGAAATACGCGGGACCATTTATAGGTTGTCGACTTTGGTGCAATGGATCTCACAGAAGGAGATTAAGACATCCTCTATTGAATCCGCGAGGTGGGGAGCATTGGAGACGGTCTATCTCTTTGTGAAATACCTGCCCACTAGCATGCTCATGATACAAATCCACCTTCTTGTGCATCTTGTAGATGAAGTGGAGATTGCTGGACCTATCCATACGCGATGGATGTTCTTCTTAGAGCACTTCATGAAAACCCTGAAAGGCTTTGTGTGACAATGAGCTCGGCCAGAAGGTAGCATGGCTGAACGTTGGTTGGTGTCTGAGGCACTAGTGCATATTTCACAATGGCTACCAATGGTGGATCCAGACAACAAAATGCTATGGTCGCACTGAAGGACGATGATAGACTGACTGGAGATGTGGTGGTTGGAAATGGGGTAGAAAATAGAATGGATGCTACAATGGAGGAGAAAGTGAATCACTTTTGTATGTTGCACCATGTCTCTATGGAGACGTGGCTCGCCAAGTACCAGATCGCTAGGCAAGATTGAGAGAAAGCGCAATCTGAATTCTGACGTAGTACACATCATCGACCGATTCGATATCCCGAGGGCATGGAGGAGATGCCATGGTTCATGTCAACGTGATGGTTGCATGGAGCTTTGACCACAGCATCTCGCGAAGGGGTAGAGGTCTCAATGGAGGAGTGGGAATTCTTGAGGGGATGTAGTCCAAAGGTGATGAGGTGTTTAGGATTTGTCGTATCTATATTTTATATGCAACATCTAATTTGAGTGTTTCAATGTACAGTACAAAATATATAGTGCAGCGTGGTCGTGCGGACGGCATTTTCGCATGGAGCATATCGACAAAATGCGCTTCACAATGGACTGTGGTATCATGGCAAGGTTCGAGCAAGAGAGCCGGCGACGAGCAACGGATCCAAACACGGTTATAGATGAGATAGAGTATTTTGGAAACTTGCAAAGTATTGTTACAGTGGATTACCGTAGCTTCTCCATGATACTATTCGATGTGCAGTGGTTCAAAGTGGTACTTGAAGGAGTTGGAGCAACAATTCGATGAGGTCCATCTGGATTTCTCGAAATAGATTTTGAAAAAAAATGGACAGATTTGCGCGGCACCTTTGTGTTGCCGGCCCATTGTGAACAGGTGCATGGACTCATTTGTTTGTTAATTGTATTACGACATGGTACATGTCACAATAGTTTAAACTCTCTTGTACGTGTTTGTGAACATATAATCTTCTATCCAAACCCCCGACAACCTCGATGGTGGTATGCTATACCTTCAGCTCCCCGAAGTGTGAGAGTATATGATCAAAGCGATGTTCCGAGCATAGATGAAGACAATATGCAAATAGAGGGGTCGATATTGCAAGGGGTGGAGGCCACCGAAAGCTTGGAGCTAGCATCGGCTAACAATGATGGAAATACAGGGGTTCAAGAATTCTTTGAGAACGAGGTGGACTCGTCCTTTTGTGATGAGATGTCTATCGACCTTCCAGTGTATGCAGAGTTGTGTCAGGAGATTGACATGGGACCATAGGATACTTCATACTTGGAGCATCCACTTACTCAATTCGTTGACCAATCACTTATAAGGGTACATAAGATATGCATTTTAAGTGAGATCTTTATTTTAGAATTTATATTACTGTGCTTTATTTGATTTAAATTGATTATTCTAACATCATTTTTTGTCTGTGCAGGTGACATTTTTAGGATGAGTCGAGGGATGAGCAATGAGGAGTTGTAGGATATCTTTACGCGCATGTCTCCAGACCAGATGGCGAGATTTAGAGACATGGCAGACTAGGAGCTGTCTCGGACATCGTCAGGCCGCTCTGCTAGATCTATTTCAACGTGATTGGATGCTTCAACTTCGAGTAGACGAGGTCGATGCTCCAGACTTGGGCCAAAGGGAGGGAGTGCGCTTCAGGGTCAAGGGGATGCTACAAAGATACAGATGCAATGAGCCTGTGATCGACACGGGATACAAATGCGACTCCTCGCTCTCGTAGCAGTTCCAGGGAGCGTGGCTAAGGCTCAAGTGGATGCTGTGGAGGCACGGACGTGGTGTCTCTGTCTCATTGTTCAGTTGGAGTTACGTCACCTCCAGGATTTGTCACACTTGTGGGGACATCTACTCTAGTTACTCTGGCTTTTGCTCAGCCATCTGCAAGTGGCACCCCTATGGGTGCCACTCCGATAGATATTACCCCGGTCGGTACACCAGATGCACAGGGGTCTCCTGGATATGCCCAGGAGCGTGGACACAAATGGGAGAGGACCCATCTTAGGCATACCCCAGGGGGATATGCATATCTAGTCAATGATAGGTCAGGAGCCATCATCATGAATGATGAGGGGAGGAGGGTGATGGCTCACATGAGAGAGTTGTGCCAACAAGTTTTTCGGCACAACATCTTAGATCATTGGAAGAACATACTGGAGGGGAGCAAGGACTACATAATAGCATCCTTACATGAGGAGTTTCTGGTTCCAGCCTCAGTAGATAGTTCTACGAGCTGGATGATGGATTGCATGCGTGCATATATGTCACACAGACGATCGAACGCACGCAAGGCACTCAAGAGTGGGGCTGCAAAGCCCGAGTTGTTAGACGCGGACGACTGGTGCCGACTGAGGGAGGAGGCTACAGATTCTCTAGGACGTTGGAGTCAGCAGCGCGAGACGGCGAGGGCACGACTCGAGGCTGGAGTGGTCCATCATCTTGGGAGTGGCGGCCACATAACATATTTGGAGGACTTTGTAAGTTTTTCTTTTGTTTTGCTTGTTTATTTTTTTGCAATATCTTTTGTACTGACAATCATATTTCTAACAGTTAGTATTTTGTTTTCTTTGCAGCACTCCATTACAAATCACAATCCGATCGGCCTTGAGACTCGATATGCAGAGAGGCACAGTCTCATTGCATTGATCGATTGATTGTATAGACGCGGCGGCCCTGTAAGTCACTTATCTTTCTTGTCCATAGTTACCATGTTTAATTAGAATGCATTATTGTATGGTGGACTGATGTGTTGTTGTTTCTTTTTTTGCAGAGTCCGTTCGATGCTCCTTTGCGACGGGACGAGCTTTCGGATGGCGAGGATATGTAGCTCACCCTTGGATCCCTGGAGCTCACATCCCTTTCTTTTTTGGTCGCCCGATCTGTGGACATTTTCTATGTATTAGTGATATCTTGTCATGATTGTACCAATCGCTTTCATTATGCGATCATGTATTTATTTCATGTATCAGTGTTATGATTTTAGTATACTTTGTTTTTGTTTGCACGAGCATTGTACATAGTGCAGAAACTATTTTGTATGGCCCAAATAAAGCACACAGTACTATATGTGGCAGCCCTGCCACAAATTTTTTTCTTTTTCCCTATTATCGTTGCTATTAGCGTCGCAAATTTACTGCTTACGTCGTTGTTGGCGTCGTTATTATCGTCGCAGATCGTCGGTATCATGCAACGCTGATACCGACGCCAATAACGATGCTGATATCGATGCTAATACTGACTGTTCTATGGCATCGCCAATAACGACGCTTTTTACGACAACGGGGGCAAATTTTGTTATTTACATTTTCGCCGCTTTTAATGTCGGTATAAGGCCTACATCTTGTAGTGATTTCAAAATCACTCTGTTGAGGAAGCTCAATGGATGACTGCACGTGCTTTGCATGGTTCTCCACATTTATTCACTCCACATCCAATCAATAGCAATTGAGGACAATTGCTATCCCACCCCAAGAGTTTGTTGCCAGGTAGCACCTACACGAGGGGATGAGCGCCTTCAATGGTTCTCCCTTGTGTGCACATTGATAGGATGAGTGCCTTGAATGGTTCTCCATTGGCATGGAGCATGTTTCTAAGGGTGAATTACTTTTCATCTTGGGCGGAAGGTTGATAGGGACGCCTATTCTTTTCCGATGTGAGACTTGCAGGTGTGAACAAAAGTGAAGCCATACGTGGATCATGCCACAATATTCATATCTCAAGTGCTAATATCTACAAGATTTTATTATTTAATAAAATTTTAATGATAATTTTATTTATTATGGCTAGTTACATTTATTCAATTAATTATTTTTAACATGATTTTTTGACTTTTTGGCATTTGATGTGTAGAGCAAGATCAATTGGATACATATGGCAAGCACAATTTATTCCATAAACTTCTTCGTTGAATTATTTAAATAGATGCACCACCATTTATTCTAAGGCATCCATACATCCTCCTTGTAAATATTTGTAAGAAGCTGGGAAGAATAAGAATTTAGTGTCTGAATAATATTGATGATATGCCATGTCACACTAACATTGGTATAAAAGGAGAGGACATGTGATTTTTCCTATCTTTTTGACATAATAATACAATACTATCCTTCTCTCACCTTGCTCACAACTTCAATGGCTTCTTTCTCTTTCATCCCTTTCTTTCTCCTATTCTAGTCTTTTTCTCTCCTCGTCACTCTATTTCTCTCTCTTCTGCAATCTTCTCTCTCCTCTTTCTCTCTCTCCAGTCCACTTTTTGACAAGTGGTATCATGAGCCGCTTCTCCCACTAGTTGTTCTATTTCCATGGATGCTTGGATAGGTTCTAAGAGCCCTAATACACTCCGTATGAAGGGTAACATTCATGGAAAGACTGTGTTCATTCTAATAGGGATAGTGGCAATACCCATAGTTTTGTGAATAAGTCCATTATGGACAAGCTGAATTGTCTTCCCACTGATTCACAACATTCCATATGAGTTCAAGTGGCCAATGGTGAAGAAGAAATCAACACACAAATATGCCCACAGGTTTCTTTACATCTATCTGAAAAATTTGAAGCAAAAGTGAACATGATTACCTTGGAAATGGGACCTATAGATATTGTACTCGGTTGTGATTGGTTGATGACATTAGGCAAAATCATTATGGATTTCTAACATCTATATATGGAGTTTATCTTCAATTGGACATCTCATCCATTTATAGGAAATTCCTAGTAGATCAGATTTTCAGCTTATCACCATTTCAACAACTCAAAAGGGAGTACAAGAGGCATTTATATATATTTGTTTTACATTTGAATAAAGAGATGGAAGATCGGCCCAATAATTCAACAAGTCATCCAGCCTTGATAGCTCTTCTTGAGGAGTATAAGGATTTATTTGAGGTGCCTACTTCATTACCACCCAAGAGAGTAGTAGATCACCCTATTGATTTGGAGCCCAACTCAAAGCCAATCAATAAGCCACCTTACAGATTGTCTAAGTATGAGCGAGAGGAAGTAGCCAAGCAAATCAAGGAACTCCTTGAGATGGGATTTATTGAATCAAGTTCTTCACCTTATCCATCTCCAATTTTGTTAGTAAAAAAGAAAGATGGATCTTTCAGGATGTGCATTGACTACATGGATCTTAATAAGATCACAGTGAAGAACATGTATCCAATACCCAGGATTGATGATTTACTTGATGAGCTCAAGGGGGCTCAATTCTTTACGAAGATTCATTTGAGGTCAGGGTATCATCAGATCCGCATACGAGAGGGTGATGAAATCAAGATTGCTTTTAGGACTGATCGAGGGCTCTATCGTTTCTTAGCGATCACATTTGGGCTTGCAAATGATCTAGCTACCTTCTAGAGCCTCACGAATAAGATTTTGCAGCCTTTCCTCTTTCAGTTTATCTTAGTCTTCTTTGATGACATTCTAATTTACAGTAAGACCCTACATGATCACTTATCACACGTGAGGAAGGTTTTTGATGTATTGAGGCATCACAAGCTTTTTGCCAAGGAGAAGAAATGTTCTTTCATGTAGACTGAAGTGGAATACATGGGACATATTGTCAATGAAAAAGGGATACATGGTGACCTTAAGAAGGTGCAATGTATAAAATATTGGCCAACACCTACTACTACTACTTCTCTTAGAGGATTTCTTGGTATGTCTTCATTCTACTGCCGACTCATCAAGTATTATTGGCCAACACCTACTACTACTACTTCTCTTAGAGGATTTCTTGGTCTATCTTCATTCTACTGCCGATTCATCAAGTATTATGCGGCTATTGCAACTCCTTTGACTGACAGATGGACCAATGTATAAAATATTGGCCAACACCTACTACTACTACTTCTCTTAGAGGATTTCTTGGTCTATCTTCATTCTACTGCCGATTCATCAAGTATTATGCGGCTATTGCAACTCCTTTGACTGACAGATTGAAGAAGGAAGCTTTCTTTTGGGATGCTCTTGCAGATAGTATCTTCAACCAGTTAAAGGAACTCCTTACTTCTGTTCCTATTCTAGTATGCCCAGATTTCTTGAAAGAATTTGCCATACAGTGTGATGCCAGTGACCGTGGCATTGGGGCTGTTTTGTCATAGGAGCATGGAGTGATTGCCTTTGAAAGTTGTAAGCTTACAAATAAAGAAAAGGCCATGAATGTTTATGACCAAGAGATGTTGGCTATCTTACATGCAATTAAAAAATGGCACCATTATTTGTATGGCAGATGATTCAGAATCTAGAGTGATCACAAGGTTCTTAAGTATTTCCTTACTCAGTCCAATCTTACTCCTAAGTAGCATAGGTGGGTAGCTACACTGCAGAATTATGATTTTGACATCACTCATATGAGGGGTAAAGACAATATAGTAGCTGATTCTCTTTCTCGTATGTGGGCTTGCAAAGTTTCAGCAATGACTAAGCTACATAATGATTGGATTGAAGAACTACAGGAGGCTTATCTTTTGGATGAAGAGCTTAGCCATATTTTTCAAAAATTGCAACAAGGTCTCATGGAAGATAACTCGCATTATAAACTTAAAAATGGCCTTATTTGGTTAAATGGCGAGATTGTCATTCCTTCTGCCTCTTCTTTTATACATAAAATTATGGAGGAACTACATTCTTCGCCTTTAGCTGGACACCTTGGAGTTTTCAAGACCTATGATAGAATCAACAAAATATTCTATTGGAAAGGGCTATGGAAAGATGTTAAGGACTTTGTCATGAAGTGTATGCCTTGTTAGCAAAATAAGGACATCACACATAAGCCAGTGGTCTGTTTTGCAGCCATTACCCATTCCTACATGTAAATGGACTCACATTACCATGGATTTTATTACTGGCTTGCCTACTACCAAAAAGGGATGGAATAGTATATATATAGTGGTGGAAAGACTCACCAAGGCAGCCCATTTCATTCCAACCAAGACCCAATTTACTGCTTCTCAAGTGTCCAGTCAATTCATGGAGAAAATTTTTAGACTACATGGATTACCGCAGGTGATTGTTCATGATAGAGACTCAAAGTTCATGAGTAACTTTTGCAGGCAGTATTCATATCCATGTGCACTAAATTGGCTCCTTCTACGGCTTATCATCCACAAACTGATGGACAAATAGAAAGGGTAAATAAATGGTTGGAGACTTATCTTCGCCATTTCTACTATGACATCCAAAATTCATGGGGCTTGGCTGAGTTTGCCTACAACAACTTTACTCATGCTAGCATTGGAGTTTCGCCCTTTGAGGCTATGTATGGCTATAAGGTGCCCTTACCCACAGTCATTGTGGGAGCTTTCGCTCAACCGCCAAGACCCTCGGACCACTTATTGTTTCAAGCGTTCCAAGCCGAGCACTAATGGCTACCTCTCACATAGTCGACGCGCCATCCATATCTACGGGTGTAGTGAGATTACCTCCATGCCGATCGAGTTACCTCCTCTCCCGTGCACTCCGGTAGCTCCACGATCCAAGTGCAAGCTTCAAGCAAGCTCCATCCTCAAGCTCCACGCTCCAAGCTCCATCGCCACAAGCAAGAGAAGAGAAGAGAAGAGAAGAGAAGAGAAGAGAAGAGAATAAGAGAGGAGAAGATGGAGAGCTTCTCCTCCCCGGTCCCTCACCCTCACACACTCACTCCCTCACACTCCCACACTCCCTCTCTCAAGCACAAGCTCAAGCAAGCAAGAAGAAGAAGAAGAAGAAGAAGAAGAAGAAGAAGAAGAAGAAGAAGAGGAGACCCACTTTTAGCCACACACAAGAATGAGCTTCTCATTCACTTTGGATGCCTGTGGTTGCCGTGGAGGAATGTTGGTGATGGTGTGGAGGAAGGTCCTTGGGGGCACATTGGTGGCCTAGGTGGCTGGTGGAAGGGTTGTTGGAGTTAGTGGTAGGGCTGTTCTTTGTTGGGGATTGCACTGTTGGCCAGCACAAGTATTGGTTTGTTGGGGATTTTGCACATGATGATTCTTTGCGGGCTTGCAGGATGATAAAGGATAAGAATTCAGAGTTGGGTGTCGATGAAGAGCGAACGACACTTTCATTGGAGTCTTCAATACCTACAATTGAAAACCTCTCATAGGTGGTCTCTCCCTAGGGGTAGTGCTTGTCTTCTCTATCGTGCACAAGACATAGTTCAATTAGTTTGGGAGACATGTCAAACTCTAAGCAAGCTGAGAGTATTGTCCTGCACTTAAGAATCCAAATTTTGTATATATTTCAGTGCAGATATTATGTGAGTGCTCGTGCATACTTAGATATTACGTAGTTAGAAGACTGCGGCTGGTTTCTCGTAACAATGTGTGGCTGAAGCAAAGTTGTCCATGTTGAGGAGAAGTACACGTGAAGGTGTATGAGACATCCTTTGCATTGTGACTGCACGACATAGCATAATTAAACACAGGGACACCGCACTTTCGGTACCTGGGAGCTATTGGACTTTTTTTATGAGGACGGTGTACTTTTCATGGCCATTCGTGCGGTGCTTACCACAATTGATTGCAATGGTATTAAGGCAGAGTGCAAGAGGGAATCGTGCGAATGGGTCAGGGTGACAGGTCTAACCATAGGCGAGACAAGCTCCCTAGGTATGTCATGCCCTTGATATGCCCTGAACAACTGTGGGTGATGCTAAAGGGCTAGGGGACTAGGGATGGAGCCAGCCGACCAAGGTCACTAGATGTACCTAATTTGAGGACCCCTAGGTACTGTGCTGTGAGCGTGGGTGCTTCTTATCTTTTCATTCTTTTCTTTTTTTTTTTCCTTTTCGATTTTCTTTTTTGTTTCTTTTTCTTGTGCTTTTTTTCTTTCTTTCTTTCTTTCTCTACTATTTTCTCCTCTCTCTTTTTTTTTGGACTTGCCTGAGTACAACCATTGCAATATGTTGAGGCTATCAATGGGTTGGGAAATGTCAGGCTTTGAAGGCTCATGAAATGGATATTATAGTGATGATTGTGCCCTAGCCTCATTGTTAGAGAAGCAGTTGAGATGGGGAGATACACTTGAGATATTGCAAACCTCTTTGCATCACGCAATGTCGGTACAATTGAGGTAACAACTGCCGTGAGCCAACTGTAGAGCTTGACCCAGAAAGAGAGCGTAGCCCATGACTATGCTTTGGACCATGCGATGTGGGCAGTCGGCAAGGGTGATTTTTGTTTTCGGCAACATGGCTTTGTCACAGCTCTTTGTGGGGTCGGTGGTCGTGCGGTGACTTGGGCATTGAACACTTTCGCACAAAGACCTGTATCATCCTGTATCCACTTGTCACTTCATGAGATTACATGCACGATATGTGCCGCAACTATAATAAACCAGTGCAACTCAAGGAGACATCACTTATCTAAATTCCATGGTGTTAGCTTAGATACTTATCACCTGCACTTGATTAACTTTTTATTTTGCTAAAGATGTGAAATATATTAAATACAAATATGAAAAGTTTGTACAATTGGGGAACATGTCAGCACTTAACCCTTTAAAGACAAAAAGTCATGGCCAGGTAGCATTTGATAAGCCTTTTATACAACATGGGGCTACTCTATTTGTACGAGGCGGAGTGAGTCTGGGTGGTCGGGCGACTGAGGCTGTGCTGGTGAGGGGATCCTGTGAGGCTGGGTGAGGAAAATGTCGGCTGGGACTCGGATGGTGTAGTCCCTGATCGCAACTATTTCCATAATGCTTTTAAATAATGTGTCAAATTCCTGCTTGTCTCGAGCTGCCCTCTCCTCTTTTGAGCACCTGGTGCCCGAGCGTCTGGTGGGAGCCTGCACGCCCGGTGTTGCCATGCCCCATGTGATCCCTTAAACTTCTATTCCCCTGACCTAGGGAATTTTTGGCCTACGTCCGGGGCGGTGTTGCTTGGGGCCTCATTTCTTTGCATACCTTCTAAGGATAGGTACGTAGCATTAGGGACCTGCAAAATGCGAACCAAGGATTAGGCCTTGAGGCAGGATAAAACTATTCGCATGGAAGGGATTATACAGTGGGTTATCAAGCGCATATGATGAGGAGGGGAGAGGTGAGGCATGCAGTGTTTGTTACAGAGGGATGGCCCCCATGATGATGTCTGTTTCACCTCTAGCCATTAGCAGGTCTTGGCTTATGCTAAGTTGCGCGGATTGGTTGTCATGGAGTGGAGCAGGGCTCATCCCTAGAAAGATAGACCAAAAAAGGGGAAAGGTGTATAGAAAGGGACAGTACCCCGTCTACACCATTAGAGTTGTTGGTCAAGGCTTCCTATGGCGGCAATGAGGGTTGCATGCCCTTCACTTGGAGGTGGGAATGGTCACACGACTTCTAAATGTATGATGAGAGAATGACCTGAGGAGCTTAGCCTGTCAAACCCAACTCTTCTCCCTGCGCTTGACTATCATTGCTTGTGTGTGTTGATATTGTCTATACAGGGTCACAAAAATCATTTTTTATTTATATACAATATTTACGAATCCATGTCACTTCACGAGGATAAAAACCAATTGTAGAACTCAGGATTGTACTGGAGTGTGGCACATGCATCCAGTACTCGTGGTAACCTTCTTAATAACATCAGGTATTTTGCAACATCAAGTATCATGGTACCTTGTTCGAGTCTACTTGCAACATGTAGTTCCTCCTCAGTGAGAACCTTATCAGCCAAAGAGTTCTCTTGGCTAGTTCCAGCTAAGTCCATACCCCGAATGGCAGTCAGCACTCGAAGGGAAGTTGGTGCCACATAGATTGGGTCTCTTTGAGACCGCTATTTGGCCAATTGCTCCTCTGAGGCTGTCATAATCTGGGCTCCTAGCTCGGCCATTGCAACGCGGCTTTCAAACCAACATTTTTCAAATTGACTTCGACCCTCTGATTGTCGCTTTAGTTGCTCTATCTCTAAGAGATTTGGTTGGCAGAGCACATCATTGAATGTTACAGTTAAGCGTAGTTCGTCGGCTTCCTCGTCAGAGGTAAGTCGCATGCATTCATGCAGGAGCCTGTCATAGTGCTCGTTAAGATGTTCTTGCTCTTCCCAAGATAGGGAAAATGGCAAGTATTCCCCGAGATGCTCCTTAGGGAATGCGCCCATGTCTGCAAGGACGTAGACACGTGCGAACACCTTGAGCTTAGCATCCAACTCTGTTAAGCATTCTGCGACACTTCTATGTTCAATGAGGGCTTGCTCGGTTGCTATCTCATGCAAGGTTCTAGGAGTTTGCCTAGGCTTTAGCATAGCTGGGGGCTCAAGCCTAGATGAGCAAGATTGGTCAACGCTAGGATTGCTTATGCTCTCGGGGATTGTGTGTTTTTCTTGAGGTTTTGCTGCTATTTTGTCATGGTTCTCCTCGGATGTGGCTGGTATAGATTTGTCACCCTGTTGTGATAGTGTTGTATCCACTCTTGATTGGTCAATGTGAGTTCTGTTGTCAATGGATTGAGTGTTGCAAGCAACCATTGATGGCAACCGCTGCTTTGATTTTTCAGAGCACATGGATATGTCTGAGGTTTCACCGCTATTAAGAGAGACATCAATGGGTTCATTGGTGGATGGTCTTGATGCTTTATTCTTCAGCTCTTCGACACTCTTGGATTCAATCTTCTTAGGGTCTACAACCACTTGCAACTGCCGCTGTTGTTTTCTTTCTTTTCTCTTCTTTCTCTTAGGCAATTGAGGTATATCCCTTGAAGTCTCGGGACCTTGAACTAGGTCTTGGCTGGGCCTCAGCATTCTCTTTCTCTAGTGTGTCCTCATGGGGCATAGCCGTGGCTTGCTAAATAGCCTCGCTAGGTTGTGAGGGTACGACTGCCTCTCTTTTTGGAGAGTCTAGCTCTTTAGCCAATTCCCTTCTGTTCAACTCCTCCAGCCTAGGCTTTGAGCACTTTGGAAGTGCTGGAGTTGTCAAGGATACTGGTTGTGGCACCTCCTCCACAGGTGAACTGCTAAGAACACGTTCCGCAAGGGGTGTTGACACAGTCAGGGGTTGTGACTGCTGGGATCCCTGATTGGAAGTAGTAGCGGCTAGTCCAGTGGGCTGGCCACTCTTGGTGGATTGCGGTGTCAAGTCCCTAGGGTGGTCAGAAGTGATCATGTCTTTTGTTGCCCTTTGAGCATTCACTTGTGTAGATCGGAGCTAGCCACGGTAGATTGCACAGGCATATCCTTAGGTTGAGAGCTAAGGGTAGTGTCATGTCCCACCTCTTGGACATTTGGAAGCTTAAATGGAGATAGAGATTGGGATTGAACAGCCACATTTGATGATTGTTGTTGTGCTTCCTGTGTCCGTTTAGGGAAAGAGGGTGTAGGAGACTTGGGACTCCTAAGTGGCTCCGACATTGGTTGGAAGATTTGCTCGTGGTTATCATATGATTTTACCATTTGCTTTGTTGAGCATTTAACCTTGCCATGGGCAATGTTATGCCTATGATGCCTGTTATCCTCTTGGGGAATCAAAGGCTCCTTGGGCACTAGTGGCTTTTGCATATCCTCAACGATTCCATCTGATATCTACTTGTCAAGCACTCTAGGCTGAGGATCTACTCTCCGATTGGTCCCGTTTGGTTTCTTGATTTCGACCGTGAGGGGCTCAGTCACTCCAATGCTTTTAACTCGAGACTTGGTTTTTCATTTAGATTTCCTCCTACGCTTCTTTGCTCTTGATACGATCTGGCCTTCAATCAACAAAGGAGGTTTAGCAAGGGGTTTTGGCACCCAAATCCATCAGTTACCTACGTAATACCCTTGAGCACGTAGCAACACTTTTGATATCCATCACGTCGCTGTGCTGACCCTCCATCAATGCCTTCGTCTATAAGGCTTGGGCTTCTTTTGGGGTCTTCTACGATATTTGTAAGTCCAAAGCCTGTCCTTGGCATTATCTCATGACCTTCTTGTTTCAGCCATGGCCTCACTCACTGGTTCTCGTTGTTCGACCTGTGCTTGTATCAACTCTTCAAACAAGTCCTTGCCCTCGTTAGTAGGCTTGACTGTTATGTCAGCACCTTCATTGCCTTTCCCTCGAGGTTCGATGAGGTCACCCTTGCTAAAGGTTGTGACTATCCTCACACCCGGTAGTATCAAGTGTGTCCTCTGTGCTACATAGTCGGCCTCACACTTGGTCGCCCTTTTGAACGGTCTTTCTAGGAGGGTTTCCTTACCGTAATTAGCACTATTTTGAGGTACATGAAATAGGATAGGCAAGCTTTTAGTTTTAATTGTCGCAAGGATTTTGCACTTCCCTATGAGTGCTTGTGGGTGTCCCCCGTAAGGGCTAAAAGTGGCATTAGTCGATGTGAGCTCTGGTTGGCCTAGTAGGGTCCATGATTCATAGGTCAATATATTAAAATCTGCTCCTTCATCAATTAGAGCATTGATAGTATGCTCTCTCTTTGAGGTGAGTTTGACCCTAAGATAAGCAGGTGGTACTATGTCTTCGTCTTCCGGATCTTGGCTTGTAAATTTAAGCCTTCTGGCAAATGCCCTTGAGTCCCCAACTGCACGACCAGATGTGGATTCTCCATTGATGTCTTGGATCGTCAGTGCAGTGCTATTCAAGGAGCATCTATCATCAGGACTGTCATATCTAGTCATTCTCGCTGTTGTAGCTTGATGTTGTTGCTTTCCGCTTTTACTAGATGCAGTCCAAATGCAACACGTATGTGTTTTTGCAGGGTGGCCTTTTTGCCCTTGCTGGCTAGATTGGCCCATTGAGGTTCTAGGGTCTGTGTTTGTGTATGGGCTTTTGGTTGCTCTTTTGCAAGTGAGAATCCATGCTCATTAGAGCCATTACTACACTAGGATCTAATTTGGAGGACCTATCACGGCGTGCGTTTTCTCTCCAACCTACTTGGGGGAGGTGCGGAGGGGACAGAGCCTCCTCTACGGGGGTCCGGAGGGCAGTCCCCCCCGGCCCGCAGAGCCATTACTGTAAACACCATGCGCGATTTGAAGTACCGTTTATAGCCAAATTTTGAACTACTTGCTCTAAGTTTCAGCCCAGTGATCAATCTATGATATGGTTTCGGCTCTATATGGTCTCTCGGTCAATTTCAGGGGATATAGGTTAAAATTTTTAAAAATCTAATTTCGGCCCAACGGGTCCGAATTGCAAGGGCCGAATGTAACTGGTCCGAATGTCAAATTCGGCCAGTCCGAATTTGGGTGTTTGAGGGCCGAGTCTAGTGGGCCGAGGCCAAATTTCGAAGTTGGTCCGAATGATCAATTCGAACGGGCCAAGCAGTGGGTATCCGAGTTGAGTGGGCTGAGTCAAGTGGTCCGAGTGGTAGTGGGTCGAGGGTCGAATGACCGACCGGTCTGAGGGCCAATTCTGGGACTCGACCCGGAATCGCCATCACTCAGACACACTGAGCACGGTGCGTTTTTTCACCAGACTGCGTTGGAGGCCTTCTCCCTAGTCAAGCAGCTCCAAATCCAACCTACTCATGTAGGGGAAGGTGTAGAATTACCTGGGCTGGCCAAATAACTCCCGGATGGCTAGATCGAAGCGGATCTATGCGACGAAGCTTTCTCCCTCTCTCCTGCTCTCCTGAAACCATGCAATGCACAATGTGGCCTATCTTGCCACTCCTGGCCCCTTATCACCCTGCCCAAGCATGTACTCACCTTAGTCTTGCCTCCCTTACTAACATTTAACCCAAATTTTCATTTTTAGCTCTTCTTTTCCTTGTTTCAGCATGTTATACAGCAACAGAGAACCCTACTGTTTGCTCCAATGTTTTGCTCCTATCCTTCCTAAATGCAAGAAAAAATCATAAGAAAAATACCTATACTACTCCATCATACTTTCCCAAGTCCAAAACAACAAAAACCTACTTGCTAAGGAGATCGAATACCTCTTCAAACTCCCTCGCTTCCTACCTATCTACCTCAAGCACTGGTTCGGGGAAAACCCTACTCCAATGCTCTATTTGAAGCGTGCTAGCGCTCAAGACTTGAACCCGTTGGTCCCGGCAATGGAACCAAAATGTGGGAGCTTCGTTCAACCACCAAGACCCTCGGACCGCTTATTGTTTCAAGGGTTCCAAGCCGAGTACTAATGGCTACCTCTCACATAGCCGACGCGCCATCCATATCTACGGGTGTAGTGAGCTTACCTCCATGCCGATCGAGTTACCTCCTCTCCCGCGCACTCCGATAGCTCCACGATCCAAGTGCAAGCTTCAAGCAAGCTCCATCCTCAAGCTCCACACTCCAAGCTCCATCGCCGCAAGCAAGAGAAGAGAAGAGAAAAGAAGAGAATAAGAGAGGAGAAGATGAAGAGCTTCTCCTCCCCGGTCCCTCACCCTCACACTCTGACACTTCCTCTCTCAAGCACAAGCTCAAGAAAGCAAGAAGAAGAAGAAGAAGAAGAAGAAGAGGAGACCCACTTTTGGCCACACACAAGAATGAGCTTCTCATTTACTTTTCAACTTTATATACAAAACCCTAAATCCCTTTTAGGCGGTCATCCCCTTATCCCCTTTTTTACATGGCCGACCGTGGCCTAGGCCCTTTTTTCCATTGTCCTTCTATCTTCCTAGCTTCCTTTCCACCGCCCGTCTATATTTACAAATTGCACAGGTGAGAACCCGGCGCTCCTTAAATTAAATCACGATGTGCTTGCGCTCTTTTACAAAAGTATTGACTTGCGCTTTTCCTTGTGCGCCTTTTCCCTTATTTAGGACTTTTCTATGCTTCTCGTGTTTCTAGATTTTTATTGGCGCGCCTTCGTCTTCTGTTTCACTTTGCCTTGGCATTTGTCTTCTACTTTAGCTTTTCCAGATTTTCCACCTTATTCGTCTGACAGTTAACATCCATCTTTAATGAAAGAATCAACCCTCATGGGAAAGAAGCTCATCAATTGTATCAACAGGGTGATCATGTTGATACAATTGATGAGCTGCCACCTATTGATAAAGAAGATCTTATTCAGTACATCCCAGATGCTGTCATAGGTCAACGTGAGAAGAAGCTTCGATCTCATTCCATCATTGAATATTTGATCAAATGGAGAGGTTTACCACCTGAGGAAGCTTCTTGGAGATCTGATTTTATATTAGATGAGTTTCCTTTCCTAAGGGACACATTGGTGGTTGAAGCCTACTACCTATGGAGCTAGTTTTGGTACAAATAGGGACATGACAACACGTTGTTTTAGAATAGTTTTTATTGTGCATAATTTTCAAAATTAAGCCACTTAAATAGAATCAAAGTACTCTTCAAGAGCTACATTTTGACATGTGGCACACCTCATTTTGACGCTTCTACTAGAAGTTATGGCAGATTTGGTCCAGCAAGGTTTGTTTACATAGCAAGCTATCTACTTCATTCTGGGTTCATCAGTTGAAGACTTTATGGCTCCATATACTTTTGAAGCGTTCCTGATCATATATATAGCTGAGGCTTACTTTTGTTATTTCATTCTAGTCCATATGTCAGTCATCTTTTATTCATTTTTCCACTTGTAAAACTATAAAAAAACAAAGTAGTGCTCTATTCTATCCATCCTTTTCCAATCTTTATACGTTTGTTTTTTAGGGAAAAAACCTTTGGATGGGATAAATTGTAAGAAGTTGGGAAGAATAAGGATTTAGTGTGTGAATAATATTGATGATATGCCATGTCATACTAACATTGGTATAAAAGGAGAGGACATGTAATTTTTCCTATCTTTTTGACACAATAATACATTACTGTCCTTCTTCTCTCACCTTGCTCATAGCTTCAATGGCTTTTTTCTCTTTCATGTCTTTCTCTCTCCTATTCTAGTCTTTCTTTCTCCTCATCACTCTATTTCTCTCTTCTGTACTCTTTCTTCACTCTTTTGTAGTCTTCTCTCTCCTTTTTCTCTCTCTCCAATCCACGTCTTGACAATATTTATTATTAATACTTAAGATTCTAAGAGATATATTGAAGATTTTCTAAAAACATTTTATAGCTCTTAATAGTTGTGAGTTGTGCAACTGATTGCAACCATCTATTCAATTAACTCAAACTCTTTTATCAAAAGAGTGATTGTAAAGGGCCTATCTTTGGGCAAAGCAAGATTCATTTTAATATTATGAATATGGCATAGAGGAGATGCCCACTCCATATACAGAGGAAAATTGCACCCAATAGTGTGTCGCTCAATTTTGCTTAACTCTTCTTTAAGTCTATTTTAAGTTTTATGAGTCATGTTTTCAATTTTATAAAAAAGAGAGAGTGAGGGAGAGCTTCTTCTGCTCACTACGAGCAAGTCTCGCATCCGATCTATGCAATAACTTAGCTCCATTACACTTTTAAATTGTCATATGTAAGGTCTCATGGGCCACACAACATCATGTAGATGGGTGCTCCATTACTTGTCCATTGTGGTATACATCATAATTTTTTTATTTCCTTGCCTTAAGGATACCTTGTATGTATTCAATTGTGTGCAACTTGGGTGGGAGGAAGATCCTCATCCATAATAATTTTTCTCCTTCAAGTGCTTTCACATTATCCTTTACAGAATACCTCTAAGATGATGTGTGAGAAGTATGATTATTGAAAGCCATTGTGAAATGTGATCTTCATAGGGTCCTTCATGCATTCTTCTATCATTTCACCCAATATTGCAAAAAATCAAGGTTTTATATAAAATGAATTGTATATTTTCAAAAAAAAACCTTCAAAATTTAAAGAGCAAGTTTAAACCTTAAACTTCATAAAAGGCTTAGCCATTTTTAGCTCTAATTCTAGAAGCAAGTTTAGGAAGTACCAAAAATAGGAGAGGTTAAATATAGCAATGTAGGAGTCTAAAAGTAGAAAAGGTTAGTTAGTGTACCAAACATAATTTTTGGAAAGACTTCCAATTTTTCAAAACATTATTATGTTATATCAAGCATTGTATGACCACAACAATATGTAACTTTTTCATCTTTTATTTTTAGATATGAGGCTCTTATTATTTTGTAGAAATAAAGAGACCCAATCATGTCTCTATGTAGATTGTAAATTATCCCATAGGCCACATTAGAAGATTGTTAATGGATGGAAGGCTATAGACAATCTCTATTTACTTTCACCATTATGTCCGTAAAGGCCAAAGTGAACGCAAAAGGGATGAGGACCAATCCCAAGTCATATGAAAAAGGGTAGGAGGTTCCCAACTTAAGTGGAACACCCTAACCCTTATCATAAAGTATATCGTGTAAAAGTGAATACAAAGCTTATTCTTGTTTGTGCAAGGTTTTGAGTTTCTACTATTCTATCTTCTCACCTACTATCTTATGGCAACCATTGGTAGAGAGAGGGATGGGGTATGTGTACAATTGAGTGAGTGAGTGAGTTGATGGATTGAGTGAGGATGAAGCTCGTCTTTGGCTCTTACTTTGATCTCTTCCTCCTCTCTTATGACCATAGTTCAGAGGGTAAGAGTTCGAGTAAGATAGTGTGTGTGGGAAAGAGAGTGAGAGGCTAATCAGGAGAAGCTCTTCTCCATCCTCTTCCTCTCTATTTTCTTCTCTTGATTGGAGCCACTCATTATAGATGCAAAGGAGTGGTGGTGGTGGCTCAATGCATAGTGCATGAATTATGAGACCATTGACCTTTCTATGCTTTTGGACTACAATGCAGTGAAGGTAACTAGGTGAGTCTACTACAACTATTCATGAGTACAAGCCAACTAGGTGATTAGTTTCTTTGCTTATGAGTACACATGCACGAGACACCCACACACATGCAAAGAGAGAGAGAGAGAGAGGGAGAGAAGGAGAGAGAGTTAGAGAGAGAGAGAGAGAGAGAGAGAGAGAGAGGGAGAGAAGGAGAGAGAGTTAGAGAGAGAGAGAGAGAGAGAGAGAGAGAGAGGATTTGGAGAAAGAGTGCAAGCCATCTAGGTGAGAACTAGTTGAGTTGTAGGCATATCAAGCTCTTGAAACAATAGAGTCTCCATCCAAATGTCCCATTGTTGAGCTCAAAGAGCCTAATATTTTGGTTCATAACTAGAACAATGATGGAATTGATTTGCTTAAGATGCTTGTATTCTATTTGTGTGACAGAATAGACAGCATTATGTGCTCAACAAGAATCAAGCTCCCACTCTCACACACATTGCTCATTCAAAAACATGCATGGCTAGTTAGGAGAAGAGATTAGTGATGAGAAATCTCTATGCCTCACTTGCTCAGCCAATAATCTATCTTGCTCCACCCATGCCTAGCCCATGAGTACCAGCCTTCTAGCCTATAATTACATCATACTAAGCCTATGGGTCTACTAGTTTATAAGTCTCCCAACCTAAGAGTCTATTTAAAGATTATGAGCCTCTCATCCTATCAATCAACCTACTATTGAGCCAACTACTGAATCTTCAAGTGAGAGTAGGCTAAGAATGTGCCCAATTGTGAGGACCAAGTTTAATAATAGTTCTTAAGGACTTGAAATAAGTAACCTACTTGCCTAAGAGTTTGATTGAGCATTGTTGGGGGTTAAAGGCCACATGTGCCTAGAGTCACCTACATTTTCTTGTACTTACTGCCCACACACCTCTACACTACAAGTGGCAACTACCCCCGATATTGTCACTTTATCCCGATATTGTCACTTTATTCTTTATTCTTTACATGACAATACCATAAGAAAGGTAGGTCACATATTATGATTCTTGGAGTTCCCACATACTATCTTGCTCTATCTTGCTTGAACATCCATAGCTCTTGCTTCTATCTTTCTTTTGCTCTTACAATTAGTATTAGAGTGACATTCGATGTTTGTGGAAGCTCAATGCTTGGAGTGAGGAGTACAAGGAGTGAAGCTTTGTCATTAAGGTTGAGGATTTGTAACTTAACATCACTATCATGCTTTGGACATAACTTTTGCATACAATATTGAATTGAGGTGTTTTATAGCTCAAAATGAAGAGCGCGACAAGGACTAGAGATTTATCAATCAGATAGTTGATTCTCTGTAGTTTTTTATTCTCTATTTTACACAAAATAGAATAGTTCTAGTTTGGACAACAAGCTTCATAGTTAATGTTTATGTATTGAATGTTTACATGCTATTCAGGTACGTTACATGTTACATTAATGCTTGGAATTTTTGTTTATGCCTAGTATGCTTATGTTGAGCTCTAGATCTTGGATTTGAGCTTCGTTGGTTTCATTTAGGTAGTGATTATTTGCTCCAGTGATTTCTACCTACAAGCTTGAAGACTTATTGAAGGTATGTGTTTCTTGATGTATATATGATATACTTTGGGGACCCGAATGGTATGAGCTCTATGCATTGAGCTTTGTTTTGCTCTTGATCACTCTAAATTTTCTTCTAGTAGGAGTATTTGATATTTTCTTTGTAGAGCTTGGTTCATTTGAATTTGCAGAGGAGACTCTCTTATGCTTTCTTGGCTTATACATATAATGTCACTAAGGTTTATGATGATTGTGGGCTGATTTTCCTTTGATTTCGGTACCGTGTGTACTGCTTATTGTCAATGGATTATACATTGTGGTATGCATCTATGCACTCGATATCTTGGATGTTTTGATAGTCTTTAGTACTAGGTGGTCTACTACACTACTAGTTGCATTGTACATCGGTTGTTATCTAGATCTTCTTGGTAGTGGAAGCTTATCATTTTGCATGTTTGCCTACAATTACATGCTGATTTACTATAGTTTATGGATAGCCATGCTAAAAATCAGTTTTGAGCACTTCTTTTGAGAGCAGATGCTACACTCTATTTAGCTTACTTTTGGGGCTTACTTGCTGTTAGTATAGTAGTCCACACTCTTTCTATTTGGTAATCATAATGGAAAGTGCTTCAAATGCTTTCAATGACATTACCATCTTTAATTTAGAGAAGTTGGATGATGGCAACAATAACTTCTAGTATTGGAAGACTCATATTTGGCAAGTATTGGTGCAACACAACAAGTCAAGACATTGAAATTAGAGGGCATAAATCCAAAACTTTATGATACAAATGAATGAGAGCTTGATGATGTATGTAAAGCTACCATCATTTTGTCGTTGTCAAAGCGTGTATACTTCAACGTCATTGAGACTAAGGGTGGTGCTTATGCATTATGGAAAAAGGTTTGTGATCTCTATGATAGGCAAAGTTTTGCAACTCAATTGTATTGGATTAAGGAACTCACGAAGCTTTACATCATGAAAGAAGGGATATCTATGTATTCTCATTTAAATGACTTTCATTCCATTTTCAGTCACCTTACATCATGGGATCTTAGGTTTGAGGAGGATGTCAAGTCTCTTTTCTTGCTTATCACACTGCTTAAGTCTTGGGATACATTCCACATTGCCATGAATACAAACCCTCTCAAAGGTGGCTTTCAGCTCAAGGATGTAGAGGGTGATTTGCTTATTGAGAAAGTAAACAAGAAGAATGTTGATGCAACCCCCCCCCCCCCCATACTCCTCATGCATTCACAGTGAGAGGCATACAAGGTGGTAATAGGAATTATAATCGTGGTAAAGTCTCACAGCACAATTGCAAGTCTAAGTCTCGTGGGCAATCATGTAGTAAGTCCCACGGTCTTAAGTCCTCTCTTACTTATCATTATTGTGGGCAGTAGGATTACATAAGGCCACAATGCCATAAGATGCATACTGATAGACACAAAAAAGGCAAAGAGAAAGCATAAGATAATGCCAAATCTCACAATGATCGCAACATTGTTCCTAAGTCATGTGTTGACATAGAATAGATAAATGCCTTGGAGTACAACCTCAAATGATTACATACTTGTTGCTTCATCACTTGATGTCTAATCTACTAATGCTTAGTATCGGCTTCTTGATTCGGGGGGTTTCTATATTATCCTACATCATTTAGTGGTTTTATACATACTGTACTGTTATAGATTCAATCAGACAGTGTGATAATCATGTATGTGACATTATTTGCATAGGTGGTGTAAAATTGTAGTTTGGTATTGATGCTTCATTTGTGCTTCATGATGTATGTCATATCTCAACTTTGACCAAAAGCCTTATCTCACCCCAAAATGGTGTTGCTCAGCATATGAATAGGACTATTCAAGAAAGAATCCATAGTATGCCTAGTCAAACAAGATTAGGCAGTTACTACTATAGTTCATTTGATTAATATATTCCCATGCACTACTCTAAATGGTCAAGTTGCTGAGGAAGTATGCTCTCGTCGCAACCCTCTATCATATGCTCATTTGAGAATCCTTGGATGTGATGCTTTTTACCATATTCCCAAATATAAATGTAATAAGGTGGATCCAAAGTCCATCAAATGCATCTTTCTTAGATATGATGATGTAGGTGAGATGGGCTATCACCTTTGGGATCTACAAGCTTGAAGGGTTATCCATAGCCATGATATTTTGTTTCATAAAACGATAAGATACATAAGCAACCTAAGCAAGTAGTTGAGGTACATAGGGTGATCTTTCAAGAGGAGTCTCTTGTTATAGTAGTCTAGCCAATCCTCCCGATTAGATAGCCTACTGTCATTGATGATCATGTAGTAGCTTAGGATCCACCTATTGTGTAGGATCATGATGTTGGATAGAGATGATAAGGCATAAAAGCCCCACAACCAACCTTGAGATGCTTCACTAAAGCCTCATACCCTCCTAATCATTTTGAGCCCTTTATGCTTTATATCATAGTGATATATATTAGTGAGCCTCTCACTTATAAGGAGTCTGAACAAAGGTGATAGCCAGTCTTGGAAGAGGACCTTAAACTTTGAGTATGATTCACTCTAGAAAAACTATACATGGGATTTGGTTTCTTTTCCCGATGAGAAACATGCATTGCCATGCAAGTAGTTATATAAGTTGAAGAGTACTCCTAGTTGCCTTAAGCTAGTATATAAGGCTAAATTAGTTGCTAAGGATTTTAAGCAAGAGAAGAGAGTTGATATTGATGAGATTTTCTCTCATGTGGTCAAGATAACTACTACCCTATGCTTGGTATTGGCCTTCGTTGCATAAATGGATTTGGACTTATACTAGATGGATATGAAAACAAATTTTCTTCATGGGGACTTGGATGAGGATATCCATATGCAGTGACCTAAGGGCTTTGAGGAAAAGGGTAGAAAACACCTAGTAGGGCTTTGAGGAAAAGGGTAGGAAACACCTAGTGTGTAAGTTGAGGAAGAGTCTTTATGGACTTAAGTAGGCACCTAGAAAATGGTATCATAAGTTTGATGCCTCTAAAATTTCACAAGGTTACTCCTATAGTAATATGGATCCATGTCTTTATAGAACAAGGCCCTATGATGGTGGCCTTATCATTTTGATACTATATATTGATAACTTGTTGATTGTTGGAAGTGCTCATGATGAGCTGAATGCTTTGAAGACTCAACTCAAGAAGAGCTTTGAGATGAAGGACATGGGGTATGTCTCTCACATACCTGGTATATGCATTACAGGCAATTGCTCTAAAGGACTCCTCTACTTATCACAAAAGGAGTACATTCATAAAGTCCTTGAGAGGTCCCATATGTAGGGTGGTAATCCTATTGGCTATCCATTATCTTCTCATGTGAAGGTCAATTAAGTATATTGTCCCTAGTCAGATGATGAGAAGGCCAAGATGGCCAAGATCTCGTACGCATTCACTATGGGTAGTTTGATATGCCATGATAGCCACTAGACTTGGCATAGTATTTGCAATGGGAGTCGTGGCTTGTTTTATGGCAACACTTAGCAATATGTGGCATTGGAATTCTATGAAGGATACCTTAAGGGCACTATAATTATGTGCACTTGTTATGATGGCTAAGATATTAGAGTCCGGGGCTACACAGGCTCTGATTATGTAAGACATGTAGATAGTAGAGAGTTGACTTCTAGATATATCTTCACCTTTGTTGGAGATATTATTTCTTGGATATCGAAGGTGTAAAAGTGCATGGCCTTGTCAATTACCAAGGCTTAGTACATTGCAGCCACTAAGGCTTGCAAGGAGGCTCTATGGTTAGGCTATTTGGTGGTAGACCTTGGCATATTATGACTCCTACATTGCATTTGGACTCTATGAGTACCACCATGGCTCTTGCTTCTTTCTTGCTTCAACTCGTGCTTCCACTCCTGCTTCACCTTTCAAGCATTAATCTAATCAACCCATGATTTTGCTCCCTCATAAGTACCTAACCACCACGACTACTAGGAAAAGTTTCTATAACTTCATTTGGTTGTAGCTTTCATTTTCAAACTCCAAACAAGGTCGTTCTTATAGTCAAAATGATTGAATCAATACCAATAATCAAGTCTGCATGGGTAAAGTTGTAAAATTCCTTCACTTTCAAAATTGTTTCACTACTCTTAGTCATTGTAAGTATGCCTGCATATAGATAGGGTCGACCAAGTAGTGGAGTGCATATATCAAGCCAAGAGAGATCTTTGAAACAAACCTTGATATTGCAAATACACTTCTTAGGTCAAAACAAGCAAAGAATCAAGCTAAGGACCAAGAACAAGTGATGATCTAACTCTAGTAAGTAAAGAGGAGCCTAAAGTTCAAATTACATAAGAAAATTGTAGATTCAGTTGAGTCAACCAAGAGATGAGAACCTTAGAATCCAAGAAGCAAGAATGCTAACTAGTAATTGCTCTCAAGCTTGTAAAAATATCCAAAGCTTTTATTTGACATGATTTTAGATAAATCCAATTAATTTTGAGATTATTATTAGTCAAAGATATCCTCTTAGTCCTATTATACGAAATATACATTGCTACTTTTTTAATGTTGTAATTTGACCTATTTATACTTAGAGGGCACTTACCTAAACAAGGCTTGTAGAGGATAAAATGATTTGTAAGGTATATTTGTTACATATTTGATCCTTAACCATTCTTGAGATAATTTAACCCTAAGATGCCCATAGAATCAATGTTTACTTCAGTAATCACAATATTAGGTTTTTCCCATCTTTAAATATACTTGTACTTGAAATCAATTACCCTTTATTAATACATATTTTGTATAGCTTTTTACTAGCTACAACTCTTTAGCTATCACCTTTGACCAATTCTTGAACCATGAAAAGGTTAGATATATTCAAATGAAGTCCTTCCACCTTGAGCTAATGTAGACATTCCACCATGAATTAGACTTAGCTAATTTGTTATACTCCATCTACTTTTTACATATATATAGTGTATGACTAGTTAGCTTATTGCTTATAAATCTAGTACTAGGTGTTGAATCGAGCCTAGTAATTTATTAGATATTAAGTATACGTAATCTTTTTATTATTTTTTAAAAATTATGGCCTTAAAATATATATTGTATCTGATATAAATACCAAGAATTTTTACTAACATAGATTTGACGTTCAATTATGGTATATTCATTTCAATTATTATAACTTTTTTGAAATTTGATCTAGGGCTATCATCAATTTTAAATTTTAGATAGTTGATCAATATTGTGCACATCATATACTAAAAATAAGTTTTACTTTAGTTTTGTTCATACTATCATTTTTAGCATACATTGTCTTTTGTGGTCATCCTTAGACACTATTTCTCTATCTTTAAAGCTATATGATTACATTTTAGTACATCTCTCACATTTGAACACTAATGAATATATGTCTCATATTGCATTAGCATTAGTATAAGATTGTTTCTCACATTGTTTGTCCATTAGGCTAGCAAGCTTGAATCACCTTAATGTTACATATACTTATAATCAAACATGCATTTGCTCTTCAACACAAAATATGTAGCACTACATACATTTATGGATTAATATATAAATATTTTTTATTTAAAATTTATTAATATTTACAATTTCTTTGCATATTATATTAAGCTTACATGTGCATTTTATCTCGGGATTATTTATTTCATGTCTTCAAATTTTATCTTACTCTACGTCACTACGCCTTTACATGTATGCTACAAAGCTAGTACCATTGACATCATTCGTACTAGAGGATCTCGTTATACAATATCATTTACCTAATTTAACTCAAGTTTAGGACATGATTACTAAATCTTAGCAATCTTACACAACTCAAGTCAATAAAAAAAGAAAGGCTATGGAATTTAAAGAAGATGATTTACTATGGCTTCAAATTGATAAGAAAATACTTAAGTTTATTGAAAGGCATCGAAATATTAACTTAGCTTAAGATAATATGGACCTTTTTATCTTATACACAAAATTAATAACAGCATATTCCATTTGGGCATTCAACCTCATTAGCAAATCCATAATTCATTTTATATAAGCTCATTGAAACTCTTTGAAGAAACTGTCTATCATATCACTTGTGATTGATTGGCAGTTAGTGGAGGATGTTATAGGAATTTTAGTATCCAAAAGTTATCCTTGACCATGATAAAAGACTTTAACATGCACAAGTATTAAGTATCATAGATGTTTGATTAAGTATAAAAATCACTCTATTAAGGAATTCCAATAGTTTCAAAAGTAATCTCTTACTATGATTTATGATTGTTTGATATCTAGACACCACTCACAATTTATAAAATTGTGCATCAAAGACAAATTCGCAACATGAGGCCGTGTTTGGAAAATACATGAATCCTTATTTTCATAGTAGATGTATAAATTCATCGCTTGAGGTCCCATATTTATGTCCTTTGGTGTTTTATGCATGCGGTTTACATTTTTGGTTTTCTCAAGGTTTTTTAACTATAGATATGGCATATAAGGTAGCACTAGCATATGGATGATAACATGTGTTGTTTTGTTTGTTTTTAATGAGATGAGCACGATTACTTTGAATCTCTAGGCAATGTTATGGTATTTAATTTAGTTTATCTTTATAAATATAATAGGTTATACATTGAATTTATTTTATAAATACTATTATTTTTTAAAGTTCCTGCATAAGACTAACTTGTTGCACAAGTATCTGTATAGCAATGATCGCATAGTGCTAGGATATAGGGAAGGATTTAGTACATTTTGTGTTTTTAGTGAGCAAATTGTTGATTCTAAAGTAATGTAGATGTAATGATTTTTTACTAGTACAACATCTCTAGTGCGTATATTATTATCTTGTTGCCGTTGGTGCTTGATTTATTGTTCATGAGTTTGCTCATGCATGGGATTATTCATTATTGTTGTAGTCTTTATGTTATGGACATATGGTCAGATAATTATTATGGTACTTGGTTAGAGGTCTCATAAATAATTAGACACATGCCTAGCATGGGTCACATTATGCTAACCAAATTGGTAGACATTTAATGTGGATTGTGATTCTAGTGAGCAAACTTTTAGTAGTCGAAGTAATGTAAATAAAAGTATCTTTGTATTTACTAGTGGAGCACCTCTAGTGTGTGGATGATTATATTGGTGCCATTGGAGCGTGATTTATTGTTCCATTAGTGTGCTTATGTGTGGGATTATTCATTATCATTGTAACATTTATATTATGGCCCTATGGCAAAACAACTATTTTTATAGGATTAGAAACCTTCGAAATAATTGGATATGGCTTATCAATCATTAGCAAAAAGAAAGGAATGAAAGCAAAAAGCTCAAAAAGGGTACTTTTCATGATTTTTTGAGCATAAAAAGGAAAGAAGTACAATGCAATGAATGCATGCATGGTGTGGGTGCTCACTCATGCATGGGGGGAGATTGCACCCATTTCTCGCACTGCACTATTGTCTCTTTTGTCCCCTTGCTCTCTTGTGTTCTCTCAATGTTTTTCTTAAGTGCTATTAATGTATAGTAGGTTGGATAACATAAATGATGTACTTGGATTAATATGTCATACTAGTGTTCTCTCAATGTTTTTCTTAAGTGCTATTAATGTATAGTAGGTTGGATAACATAAATGATGTACTTGGATTAATATGTTATACTAGTGTAATGCTATCCCCAAAAGGATTCCAAGTTTAGCAAAGGTAAAGATACCTTGAACTTAGATATCCTTGATCCCTCGTATAGTGATGCATTAGCCACTTTCATTTAAGGTACCAACAAAAGGGTCAATATTGTGATCGAGGAGATAATCTATCATTGATCCGACTGTATCCATAAAAACTTGTCGCTCTAAGTGAGTATCTTACTCAACCTCTCCATTGGATGCTACCATGTGTGGTTGTCATCTTTTAATATTTTTGAATGGCTCCTTGCCTCTACTTGCTCGAGCATGTTGCCTTCAAATGTATCTCACTAGTTGAAATGCTTTAATTCTTAATGTGAGGTCATCCTATCGCACATTTTTATATAGTTATAATAATTAATTAAGTGCATGGAAATTCTAGTATTAAATTGTACTTGCATTATTGTGGTAACACAATTGCAAAGTTTTTGGGTAAGTTGCATGTTTCTCCTAAGAAAATTCCCTAAGATTTCTTAGAAAATAATGGAAAATCTAACTTTTTTTTTTAAATTGGTAAAAAAATCAACATATCTAATTTGAAAATGGATGAAATTTATTTTTTTAATAAAAAAATTCAATTGTACTTTGTAGAAATATCTTATTTCTACTCATTTATATTTTATATATGCATGCCTACCACATAAATTATTCTCTTAGATAGATTGGGAAGAGTCTACAAAACAATGTATCTTAGCTAAGCCCTTTTTCATAAATGAAGATTTATCTACATATTAAGAAGTTGTGCTAAATGAGTTTCTTAGGAACTTGAATATATTATATCATATATATATAGCTGGAAGAGTGCTATAATTCAAGCAACCCTAGTCATGGTTTTTTACAATAAAGGCAAGCATTATAATTATTATGGCCCCCCTTGTAGTATGAACTTAGGGTAACACATTTAATAAACAACACATATAGTACATGTGTTTAACCTTTGCATTTTCAAATCAAAATAATGCAACACTTCATGTTTGGGTCAATCGATATTATTAAGGCTCTATAGTTTTCTTCTCATTTTCATGTTTACAAGACTACAATACACACTAATAACCTTCTACATGAGTTACATAACACTACAAGGGAATGGGGGTATAGCGACGGTCATTTTCGACACAAAATAGCGGCATTGCTATTTGCATTGCTATCACTCAGAAAAAAAAAGTGATGAAAACCCAAGTGCGGCATTTTGCTGCAAAGAGTTTGAGAGAGAGCAAAAGAGATCGTGGCTTTGGGAGGGAGAGGGAGAGGAAGAGAGAATGAGAGAGAATGAGAGCTTCTCACTACCACCACCGCCATGTTCGCGAAGAAGAGGGAGAATTGCACAAAGGAGAAGGAGGGGACATCGCGAAAGAGAAGATGAAGAATCCATCCTCGGGCCTTTGCGATAAGTACATTGCCTCCTCTTGGTTTGTTCTTGTTCTTTCTTCTTTGTTTTGCTTGTTTTTCTTGAGAATGAAATACATTGAGGGAAAAAGAGAGGAAATGAGAGAGGGAGAAGAAGAGAGAGAGAGAAAGAATAAACATGAAAGATAACAAAGAAAGAGAGAAAGGGAAGGAGAGAGGAGAATGAGTGAGAAAACAACGAGGGGACGGAGATAAACAAAGAAAGGGG